>NC_069503.1:720109236-720409236 GCF_027579735.1 Bombina bombina
ACCTGCAGGCGTAACATGCTTCTGATAACTACTGCAAGAATTCTTCATACAAGCCCAAGGAATATCCCTGTACAGCCCACTTGGCAAATATATGTAACCCCTTTGCATTTTGACCTATTTAAACATTTTATTTGGAAATTATATTGTACCTGTATGTTAAATACAAGCATTACCGTTACATTAAATGTTTTTTCCAGTGGAAGTTAAAATAATTTTATGTCTTAATGTAAATTAGCATTTTGCTGCAGGCTTTTAATACAGATTTTGACGTATACTATTAACATGGGTTTTTATGCATAATTTGATTACAAATAAGCGTAAATCATTAAGCTTTTGATAAAATTAAAATGTGATCATGTACGTTGAGCACCAAATAAATGATACACAGTCCCAAGTGAGGAAATCTCTCAGGTAATCCACTTGCAATTTGCTAAATAGTTTTCCAACTGTCCATTAAGGCTCAGTTTACTTATCTTAGATCGGACTATATATCCTTTATTTGGGGCTCAAGATTACATTTTCATTTTATTGTTATACTTAGCTTTGTATTTGTTCATGCTGCAACTACACTTTATCATCTATATACCCATTATGCTTTTGAAATGTTTATTTTATTAAGCACTATGTTATGTTTATGACTCCTCGACACATAGGGAAATGTAGGTTGTGCAGCTTTCCAAGACACACAGCTATCACAGCTTTCCAAGACACACAACTATCAAGGTTGAAATTTACCTTTAGAGAATCCCGTGAAGTATCTTGTAGTACTAATGGATCTTTTTAGAAAATCTCACGTGAGGTCTTTGAGGGCATTATTTTTCATTTATGTACACAGAGTTTACAGCTTGCATATATTTCCGCTATTTGTTTTATTTACTCTTGATATGTAAGACGTAAATCACCATAGTACTCTTATACAAACATGCCTATATTGATATATTGTGCTAAGAGATGCCATCTTATTCTAAAAAGAGATCTATATCAGCAGTTTGTACATTTATCGTCCTCTCTTTTTTTATACATGAGATGTGAGGTCCATGAGACACCTACTATTTACTAAAGGAAACTTTGTCCAGTAAGGTCTAGAAAGCCAATTCCTTCTATTATTGTCTTGTTAATCATGTGTAACTTTTAATTTTGGAAAAATGTAAATAATAAGCCACCATTATCATCAATTTCAAGCAATTTTATTTGCTCAAATAAACAGCTGAAGTATTAATACTCCTTCTATATACAAGATTCAGATACTGAGACTTAAATAATTAGAAACCTATTTACAATTCATTAATGACTGTGTAATATCATACAGAATGTGCAGGTATGCCACAGTGTTTGTGCCATAAATCTATAGCTTTGCTTACTATCGGATCTGTGTTGTCTTGAGGGATCTAAAAGAAAAGAAAGTTATTAAGGTGACATCATACTAATGAAAAATGAACATGCAATGAACATAAAAACTAAAAACACGTCAAAATATGTTGTGGCCTGAAAGAAATTTTAAGTAAAAGCTACTATGAATTTCAAATAAGCAGTAGGTTTTATTCTGGCAAATGTATTTTTCACCCATTTTCTGGACCCCTGTATCATGTGACAGACATCAGCCAATCACAGACTAGTATACGTATACCCTGTGAGCTTGTGCATATTAGGATGTTGTTCCCCAGAAAGTGTGCATATAAAAAGAGTGTAAAATTTGATGATGGAAGTAAATTGTAAAGTGACTTAAAACTGCAAGTTTATTTTGACTTGAGTGTCCCTTTAATAAAATGTTATAGGCTAAGGGCACAATTATTAAAAATTTTATACTTCATGTTCAACATGCATTTATGAATAATTGATAAATTAACCATCACTTACTTTTTCAAGAAATTCATTTATACTATCTGCAGTGGTTAATGCTATTATTTTCATCTTGAAGGTTAATATAATCTCCACAGCAACAAAGACTAGAATCTTGCAGGAACCACTCACAAGTTTATCCCAAACCCTATGTATAAGAAAACAGATTAATTATATTAAACTGATACATTAATATCCCAAACCTTCCAATCTAGCACTGTACTACGTGCTCCTACTAAGAACAAGCAGTAGAAACAAAAGGATAACAATCACAAAACATATTTTCAACAGCCTGCATATTGAGAGTACATATTACAAAATATATGTTATTAGAAGATGATGATGCACATATTTAATAGATATGAGACACCATGTTTTGTTTCAGCGTTAAAGACTATTGGTAAGGCACTGGTGGGTCCAGAGTAAAACACATAAAAGATGATAGAGAATGTATATAAAATAAACATATGTTGCAGTTCATTACTGGGCACATGTACAAAGTGCCAATTAATTAAAGCCCTATGGATATATCTCATGGTTCAACACAATTTGAAACCAGTAGCAATCAAGGGACTAATCACAATCTATAGTATGATAATTATTGATATATTAATTCATTCTGTTGCAGTGTTCTCCCCAGGACCTTTTAAGTGGGTGCACCACCCGGCTGATTTTACTGACCACCCTGCTTAAATTTTAGACAATATTAAGCTAACATTAGATAATATTAAAAATGTTAATTTTTTTTGCACAGATTATTATTAAATACATTTATGCTAAATTATGCAATTGATAATGTTAGATTACACTGCCCCCACCCGGATACTTCATAACACTGTGTTGCACTTTTTTCATGATTGTTTTGGGATAAAAATGGCCAGTCATTTATCTACTAATCACAATATGCCGTTAATTAGTGACACATTTTCAGGGCCATTTTTCACTTATTAAACTCTACAGCTAAAAGCACATGAGGTACCCTAGATAGCACTTGGAGCATTGAACATGGGCAAAACGTACTGACATTTTAGGATTGTGATAACTGGAGGTTCAGAAAACTTTATCTGCCAGAAACAAGTGCAAGATTGCGATCAGCCCAAAATTTCATATCTGTAATCTTAACCATTTCATTAAATAATGAACTGACAATTAATATATTAGCTTGTGTGATAAGCATACTAACCATAACTGCCAAATAACGTGGTCTCCAATCTTTTTTTATTTTATTTCATACATCATTGGGGTCCATTAATACTCATCTACTCATCTCATCTTCAACCGCTTATCCAGGGTCGGGTCGCGGGGCTATCCAGGAGTACGGTTCCAGAACAGAGGCTGTGCGTAGAGGTAAGCCCCACCAGATCCAACTGGTAGCGCTCCACCTCCCGCTCAAGCTCCATCTCTTTCCCCCAGAGAGGTGACATTCCACGTCCCCAGAGTCAGCTTCTGCTGGCAGGGTCTGGTCCGTCGAGGCCCCTGACCTTCACTGCTACCCGTATGACAGCGCACCCGACCCACGCGGTTCTTCCTGTGAGTGGTGAGATGCCACGTAGTTCTTTCGGGCTGTGCCCGACCGGGCTCCGTGGCAAACCCGTCCACCAGGCGCTCGCTGAAGAGCCTGCCGTCTGGGACTGGCTCCAGACGGGGGCCCAGGGCTTCCTCCGGGCCGGGTCTCATTTCCTCTACCAGTTTTCTTTATGTAGGTAAAATCCAGGTATTAATAGAACATTTCCACTAGTGCATGACTATTGCAGAGCAGATAAGTAACTTTTTTCCCCCTTAATGGTAAACTATAGAGACATTTTTCCACCCACGGGTATAGGGCTTTTGTATTCATTTTACCCCATTGCATGTTTGCATTGCACTACACAATATTTTAGAGCCAATATAAAAATAATGTGTATGGTGCACAGTAACAATATAACAAACAAGTGTATGCAATACTTTCTGAAGATGTCAACTACAGCTTGTACCTCTGTAAGCTGGATGCTGGCAAACAGCCCGCAAAACATTTCTTGAACCAGAGATTATAGGGAAGCTTATCAAATGCTCCACATGTTTTAAGATGAGCTACAAGTCTGTTATCTTCCAAATTCAGATAATGCTCAAAAGCTTTCTGCTGCAGGGAATAAAATAAAATAAAAAGATTGTTAAAATCAGCATTCAATACCACATTTTAAAATGTATTAAATTGTTCACTCATGTGTACTGAAAATCTCTTATAAAAGTCACCTATATTTTTTTTATGTAATAATCTCATGTAAGGCAGTGAGGAAGGTGCAATAGCAATGAGTCTAGCATGTATGCTTTTGCCCCATGATCAACTTATTTCCTAAAGCTTAGAATATGGTAAACACTCAAATGTTCCATCAAATAAAATGTCAACAGTTATAATATCTTCCAATTTGATGCAAAAGAGTGACATCATTTTATCCTAAATCCTTCTACTTATTTCCTGTAGAATGAACTTTGTTACACAAGAGAAAAGTTCCAGCACTCAAGAAAAGGGTCATGTTTAAAAACTCAATGTAACACAATGATTTCTGTTAGTCACGTGCACAGACAAAACTTCTCTCAGATACTTTTGACAATATGGATCAACGTTCACTTTTACATATTATCTACCTGTATAGATTTGTATAGATATGACCTCTCATGATTCTCCCTCCAAATGTCTAATAACTCCTTAACTACTAATCAGTACTAGGCCCTGTTCTTTTTAATATTCTTATTAATGACTTGGAGCAAGGATTAAATAGCAACATCTCTATTTTTGCAGATAATACAAAGTTGTGTAAGGTCATTAGGTCAGAGCAGTATGAACTTGTGTTACAAGGGGATCTGCAAAATTAGAAGTATGGGCAGGTAAATGGTAAATGAGATTTAATACGGGAAAATGCAAGGTTCTACATTTTGTAAATAAAAATAAGCAGGCAATTATTTAAATGGAACTAGACTTAACGAAACAGAGGCGGAAAGGGATTTGGGAGTAGTAATAGATCACAAGCTAAAGATGGGTGCACAATGCAGGGCAGCAGCTACTAAGGCTAATAAGTTACTAGCATGTATTAAAAGAGGCATTGATGCAAGGGAGGAAAGCCTAATTCTGTCACTATATAAATCCCTGGCAATACCTCACCTTGAGTATGGAGTGCAGTTCTGGGGACCGATCTCAAAAAAAGACATTGCAGACCTAGAAAAAGTTCAGAAAAGGGCCACAAAGCCAATACGGGGAATGGAGAATTTAAGGTATAAGGAGAGGTTAGCCAAACTGGGTCTGTTTTCTCTAGAAAAAATGCGCTTGAGAGGTGACATGATTACTTTATATAAATATATTCAAGGCCCATATAGAGATGGCAGAAGCTTTATTTATTCCAAGAAAATTGTTTGTGACAAGAGATTACAATTTAAGGCTGTAGGAAAGGAGATTTAATCTCCTGCAACGGTAACGTTTTTTCACTGTATGAGCAATAAAATTGTGGAACTCCTTACCAAAGGAGGTACTGAATGACAATACCTTAGATACATTTAAAATTAGGGATGCACCGAAATTTCGGCCGCAGAAAGTTTCGGCCGAAAATTGCATTTTTGGCTATTTCGGTTTTCGGTTTTTTAGCCTGTTATTTTATGTAAAATTATTGTGTAGCATGTTTCAAATTTGATGCTAGCCTAGAGCTGCTGTTATATGAGTTTTCTAGGACTATACTTTATTTGGATAATTAGTAAAAAAAAAAAACCTGCTAAATATGATTCTGTTACATAGAACTAAATGAAGAATAATACAGTATATTGATATTTATAATTGTTTTAAGTAGGGATGGACCAAAATTTTGGTCGCAGAAACATTTTTGCCGAAAATGGAATTATTGTTTGCCTGTTTTTTTTTCTTGGTAAAATTATTGTGTAGCTTATTATTGTTTGAAGATATTTTTGTCCAATTTTAGTGTGTTACTTTCAATAAAAGTGTGGGATTTTTTTATTGGCTCTAATTATGCAAAAAAAAAAAAACTAAAAAAATTAATTTGAAAAAGATACATTTTCGGTATCAGTTTCGGTTTTCGGCCAAGTGCATCCCGGATTTTCGGATTCGGTTTCGGTCCAGAATTTCCATTTCAGTGCATCACTATTTAAAATGGTTAGGATACATTTCTGGCAAGAAACAGAATTCAGGGATATGATTGCTTGTGTTAAATGGGTCACCTTTTAATGGGATTAATTTAAGATCAACTGGAGTTTTTCTGTAAGTATATTAGAATTGTATAAGTTAAACTCGATGGACATCTGTCTTATTTTCAACCCCATCTACTATGTAACTATGTTACCTATCTCTAATTATTGCACTATTTTACTAATTAGCTTTCTCCTTACTCAACTCTCCTCTCAGCAATCCATTTTATCTAATTTCTCCATTATCTCATCCCTCTCTACTTTAGTGTCCCTTTAATTTATGTTACATATTGACATGTAATGTTAGCTAACTATGTGGGTTTCCTTTGTTTGGTGCTATATAACATGTTGTTGTCATTATTATATTTTATTTATAAAAGCACCAATAAGAAGTGCCCCCACATCAATAGCAAAAGGCTTGTACAAAGAGAAATAGGTAATGCAATTTATTTGGTACAGCAACATACACAGAGATACTGAATACTAATTCTTCAATTCCCATAACATCCCATAGCTGTTCAATGAAAACATGAAGAAGAGACCAAAAAACAAGTATTTGAGAAATGACCATGGTATGCTGAGCTACATTACCTCCTTAGTTAAAGTAATGGTTAATCCTAGCGTTTGTGAAACACTAGGATTTACCAGTGCAACAAATAAAGGGGATTTTCAGTCATGAAGTATAAAATACTTCATGCTGAAAGTTCATTTATTTGAATGTAGCGTATGCCGCGCTGAGCAATTCAGGCCGCCTGCAGCAGAATGTTATTTTTCCGACGAGGTGACGTCTCCACCTCTTAGCCAATAGCCATGCAGCCCAGCTGGCATTATGCCGGATAGCTAGCACGCTATTGGTTAAGATGACCTCACTGGAAAATAGCGTTCTTCCATGGGAGGCCTAAAGGCGCACAACGCGGCATGCACTGCAGACAAATAAAGGAACTTTCAGCATCAAAGGGACACTAAACTCCAAATGTTTCTTTCGTGATTCAGGTAGAGAATACAATTTTAAAAAACATTGCAATTTACTTATATTATCTAATTTGCTTCAATCTTTAGATATCCTTTGTTAAAGAAATAACAATGCACATGGGTGAGCCAATCACACAAGACATTGATGTGCATCCACAAATCAGCAGCTACTAAGCCTATCTAGATATGCTTTTCAGCAAATTATATCAAGAGAATGAAGCAAATTAGATAATAGAAGTAAATAAGAAAGTTGTTTAAAATTCCATGCTCTTTCTAAATCATGAAAGAAAAAAAATTGGGTGTCATGCCCCTTCAAGTATTTTATACTTCATGACTGAAAGTCCCCTTTATTTGTTGCACTGATTTACCAACACTTTAATGACAGACTGTTACACTAGATCAGGGAATATAAAAAGCATTCTGTTCATTATAATCTGACAATCTGTATCAACAGAGTAGCTATTCTGTGCTAGGAATGAGTAATGTGCCAAGTACGTTGCTACATTATGTTAAAATTACAAAAACAGAGGTTAAAGATATACACTAATATCTTCAAAAAAAGCGAGGGAACTAAGCACACATATAGCAAATTTCTGCTTTATTATATACAATATATAAATGTATACACATCTTCCTGCAAAGTACATAATGAAAAATACTGGTAATTCTTTAAACGTGCTACCACAATAGAAATATAAACCTATGATTTGCCTACAAAAAATAAATAATATTTAAATCATGTACAAAATATAAAACCAGCAAAAGTAATGTAATACTCCTCCAAAAGCAATTCACCTTCCATAGAGAGCCCTCATTAGTTCACATTTATCATACGTTACCTTATTAGTGTAGGGATATCACGGATACAGTTCCCCAGATTGAAATAATTCCTGATTAAAAAAGTCAAAAACGACCGCAGCACCGGCTGCACTTAAGGTCCATTACGTCTTCAGGATGTACACCATGACCGTGTGGGAGGCTGCACGAAAGCCCAGCTTAGTATTAGCATCAATGAAGAGGGAAGATTCTCAATCACTGTAACTCCGCCTCTTATGAAATAATGAGTCACTGGCCAATCCTTGTATCCACTTTTGGAGGAGTATTACATTACTTTTGCTGGCTTTGTATTAATTATATACATGATTTAAATATTTATTTTTTGTAGAAGAATAACAGGTTTATATTTCTAGTGTGCTAGCATTTTTAGAGAATTACTAGTATTTTTCATTATGCACTTTGCAGGAAGACGAGTATACATTTTTGCTAATAAAGCTGGAATTTGCTATACGTGTGCTTAGTCTCCTCGCTTTTTTGAAGATATTAGTGTATATCTTTAACCTCTTTCTCTCTGTAATTTTGATACTATGTCTTACTGAGGGTTGCACCCTGCTATGTATGAGCGTTCTAAAATTGTAGTATTTACACCTCTCTCCCCTATATAACATGTTTTTATGTTGCTACATTAACACTAATACAATGAGGTTCCTGACAATTCACCTATGTTATTCTATGGACAAAGCATATCAGATACCAGATTAAGGGATGTAGTATTGACCAACATTTGTAACAGTGAAAAGGAGCCAGAGAGGAAAAACCAAGGGCAATAAAAGTAATGAAAGGCAGAGAAGACATTGTAAAGTGAAACATTCAGATCAGAGCTGTCAAATAGGAACTGTACTATAGAAGCGTATGACTCAGTGCAAATGTAATTGATCGGCGACTACACAAGTATGTATGTCTGATAATTACAGCAATATGAAAAACAAAAACAAATAACCATAGAGATTATATATAAAATTACCAGCTGAGGTTGTGAATCTCTAAACTTGGTATCCAAATGATGTACAAAACATTTAATGAGCCAGTAACATTCAATATCATCACCTTCCACCATCTCCTCCATTGTGCTGGCAATAGCAAGAAAAAACTCATCTTCTGGGTTCTGAAACATAAAATACTTCATTAAATGGAAATACAGCCCAAGTCTCATGGGTTAAACAGAATTCCCTATACACAAATGTATGCATGTGTGATTAGATATTAGCTTTGGGCCTAAAAGAAATACTAGCAAATATACCTTTTTATTTACTGGAGATCTGGCTGTGTATTATAAGCTGCTGTAACTTTATTGCTCGGTAAACACCTGATAATGACAGTCACCTAAAAACAACTCACTTTCAAGAAGTAGCTCAGGTACTGTCATCAATCAAATAGGCTGAGCTAACAGGTCTTCTGAAAAGAAGGATTTCCAATAGGAAACTATATACTTTTTATCCATTTAATCAATAACAATAATACATATATAGATTTAAACAATTAGATTACGTAATTATTTCTTCATATTAGTAAAATAGTATCTGTTAGTGTACAATTATTTAACCCTTAGACTATTAGAGAGGGCTGCAGTGCATAAGTAATGATGTGTGCTGGCCCTTTTAGGTAGACAAGGAGTTGAACTGGGTTACACATATATAGAAGACATACAATACACATCCTTCTATGCATTCAGGTAAGCAGGGGGGACCTTTACCAACCAGGTATGTATGACTCCGAGAGAGCTTCCCTGTTTCCAGATGATGCATGTGAAGGAAAACTTCAGTCTTTGGAGTAGATTCATTGATAAAACAGATAACCTCTAGTGCATGGTGCACATCTTCATACTGCTGCTTCCTATACTCCATCACTACAGCGTGGGTCTCACGGTGAGGTGGAAGGATTCCTTGATGACAAAAAAAAAATGCCCGCAAATATTGTGATTAAGATCCGATTTACTATAATCACAATGTAACAACTTTTTATATGATAAAATAACGATAATAGCAAAACTATACAGATGAGTCTTATCTTATAGGGAGAATTACCTTTTACTATAAGGTTATTCCATGCAAAGTTTGTATTTCTATACAACTAATAAACTTCTGCATCTACTTAAGAAAAGTATTAATAAAGTATAAGATTGCTTTAGCTCATGTTCTTGGAGAGAAATCAATTAGTCAAAACATATTCATGCAATATTCATTTTTAATAAAGTGTTATACTGTGTACGTACTGTAAATATTTCACATTCCAATGTTCTGCACATAGCAGAGTATGTTCTAAGTATTTTTTATAGATATTCATATATAACTTTAAATCTATAACTATATATAATCATGTATATATAGATAGAAATATATATTTGTGCAAAAAAAATCAGATATGTAGAAATATGTATTAATGAATAAATTGAACATATTCTATATGAAGAACATTAGAATGTAAAATATATTCATATTTTTATGTCAGGTTAGCGCACTTGAGAATATGCTATCGGGTTTGCACGCGAGTAGAATGTTAGGTTTTTTTTCCACTTTTTTTGCTCCAATTATTTCATTGGGGGAATAGGTTATCACACGTACGACATTGTAAGTTTGGCTTTTTAAGCTCTTCAGGTTAGCACAAGAGCAAAAACAGTTTACTTTCAACTTGTAATATGAGCGCAACCCGACACGCGCAAAAAGCTTACTTCTATTGCAGTTAACACTCAAGCGGGAGTGTTAAATAACGCTCCACTTGTAATTTGGCCCTGAGTAAGCCAAATCGTATCAGTCTGTGAAATAAATGAGGATTTTTTTTCCCTAAAAATAATTCAGATACAATGTTTTACATGAGCTACAAATCAGAGCATTCAAAATAGATACAAATATTCTACTCAATGTCAGCCATTTAAAATAGCACAAATATAAATATTTTAAGTGAATAAAAATGCAAAGTAATCTTGGTGCAATGGTTATATCACTGGAATGCATCAATGGACTTATTCAGCATATTTGCAGGTATGTATCGCATTTATTTATTTACATCTTAAGGAAGTATGTTATGATTTTATGTAACTTTCATGGTACAGTTAGAGCACACAATAAAGAAAATCAAATTTTAAAAACAAATGTACTTTTATTTTCAAATTGACTTAATTCTCTTTGGTATCCTTTCTTAAAACTTAAAGGGACAGTCAAGTCCAAAAAAAAACCTTTCATGATTTAAATAGGGAATGTAATTTTAAACAACTTTATAATTTACTTTTATCACCAATTTTGCTTTGTTCTCTTTTATATTCTTAGTTGAAAGCTAATTCTAGGAGGTTCATATGCTAATTTCTTAGACCCCTAAGACTGCCTCTAATCTGAAAGCATTTTGACAGTTTTTCACCACTAGAGGGCATTAGTTAATATGCTTCATATAGATAACATTGAGCTCATGCACGTGAAGTTACCCTGGAGTGAGCACTGATTGGCTAAAATGCAAGTCTGTCAAAAGAACTGAAATAAGGGGGCAGTCTGCAGAGGTTTAGATACAAGGTAATCACAGAGGTAAAAAGTATATTTCTATAACAGTGTTGGCTATGCAAAACTGGGGAATTGGTAATAAAGAGATTATCTTTCTTTTTAAACCTTAAAGGGACACTGAACCCAAATTTTTTCTTTCATGATTCAGATAGAGCATGCAATTTTAAGCAGCTTTCTAATTTTCTCCTATTATCATTTTTTCTTCGTTCACTTGCTATCTTTATTTGAAAAAGAAGGCATCTAAGCTTCTTTTTTTGTTCAGGACTCTGGACAGCACTTTTTTTATTGGTGGATGAATTTATCCACCAATCAGCAAGAACAACCCAGGTTATTCACCAAAATTGGGCCGGCATCTAAATTTAAATTCTTGCATTTCAAATAAAGATACCAAGAGAATGAAGACAAATTGATAATAAGAGTAAATTAGAAAGTTGTTTAAAATTGCATGCTCTATCTGAATCACGAAAGAAAAAATTTGGGTTTAGTGTCCCTTTAAAAATTCTGGTGTTGACTGTCCCTTTAACTACAGAGTACCCAGATAGGTTCCCGAAGCATGCACTTGTCCTGAGCACTATTGACAGTGATTTAAATGCTGCAAACACTGCTGCAATATAGTACTCAAGACACGTGCACACTAATAAGCAAACTTAGGTATGTTCTCAAGGAAGGAAGCCAAGTTTCACCAAAGGACATGAAGAGAATAAAGTACATTTAACAACAGAAATAAAATGCATGCTCTATCAAAATCATAAACATTTAATTTTGACTTCCACTTCTTTGCTAAAACTGCTAAAGAAATAATATTAAATCTGTAAGAAGTAGAACTATTTTTTCGTTTTGTTTTGTTTTTTAATCTAAAAAAGTTAATACATCACCAAAATAAATTGCTAATGAAATAGCAGTCTATTTGTTAAAAGAAAAAAGATAAGTTAATGTTAACAATAATATATATATAATATATGTTGTACCTACCTAGAAGCACCTTCCACACAAACATCCTGTACATGGATGGGAGGGGAAACCTCTGACTGAATGTGCAAAGTTTTTCAATATCTATCAAGAGAAAAGAAAACGTAAATTGTTTGCAATAACTTGCAGCACTAACAATCAACATTTAACTGGCTCTTCAGATAGAGCATGAGATTTTAAGCAACTTTCTAATTTACTCCTATTATCAATTTTTCTTTGTTCTCATGCTATCTTGATTTGAAAAGGCAGTACTGTAAGCTTTAGAGCCAGACCATTTTTTGTTCAGCACCTGGGTAGCACTTGCTGATTTGTGGCTAAATGTAGCAAACCAATCAGCAAGCTTTACCAAGGTGCTGAACTAAAAATGGGCCGGCTCCTAACCTTTCATTACTGCTTTTTCAAATCAAGATAACATGAAAACAAAGAAAAATTGATAATAGGAGTAAATTAGAAAGTTGCTTAAAATTGCATGTTCTATCTGAATCATGAAAGAACAAATGTGGGGTTAGTCTCCCTTTAAGATTCAGCAAAGCACACTGACTTCTATGCTCAAAATAGCATCTGTCACCTACAGACACCTCTGTGTTTGCTAAAACATATTATGATGGAGCTATACAAAAGCGGCTAAAGTAACAAAAAGTATCAACACAATCATCAGTGTAGTACATCTATGTTATGAAATGTCCTGCAATATTACTCTACAAAATATAAAGTATGTAAAAAACAAAAAACAACTACACTGTTATTCCCTTTTCTAGGCAACACTTTAGTATAAGGAGTAAATGTATTTTTATTAAACATATATATATATGCTCCGAATCAGGTCCCTTAACTAATATAGTGATCTGGATAATATATATATATACACACACACACACACACTCTAACTAAGAAGTTTATTCTCACCTAAACGGTCATCTTTCAGCAAGATTTCCAGTGATTTTTTCTCCTCTACTCCACGAAATCCAACTTTTTCATAGTAAACTGACCTGAAATTTCTCTGAGAGTCTTCTGTCATTTTTCTGCTGTAGGATAAACAGATAGAGCTTAAAGAGACATGACAATATAGCATTTTTAATATATGCATAGTATATATCATCAACAATTAAATACCGAATTGCAAAAGATCTGCATACGAAATAAATGTTTTAAAAGCATTTAGAAACTTGCATAATGGTAACTAAGTAATAATCAGCAATAAACTGCTTCAAAAACTTGTTGAGTATATTTCTCTTATGTCCCCTAAATGTGTGCAATTAAAGGGATACTGAACCCAAATTTTTTCTTTCATGATTCAGATATCATTTTTTTCTTTGCTCTCTTGGTATCTTTATTTAAAAAAACAACTCTTATTTAAAATGTCATCCTTTGGTTGAACCAAAGTAAGCAAATTTGAGTGCAATGCTCTTTTCATCATCAATATCCACTGTAAAATATATGAGAGTGTTTGTTCTTTATATAAAGTTTGTTTCTTGTAACATTTGTTAGTCAGAAATAACTTTCATTAAGGAAACTTTTTCTTGACCATATAAAAAGCTTTTAAATGATTATTTTATTTACTATTTATTTTCTAATACACTGTATACAATTTGTATTAGTGAAATGCTGTACAATACTTAAAGGGACATGAAACCCAAACATTTTCTTTCATGATTCAGATAAAGCATGCAATTTTAAACAACTTTCCATTTTACTTTGATTATCTAATTTGCTTTGGATCCTTTGTTGAATAGGATGCCTAGGTAGGCTCCGGAGCTGGGAACTAGCTGCTGATTGGTGGCTGCACAAATATTCCTCTTATCATTGGCTTACAAAAGTGTTCAGCTAGCTCCCAGTAATGCATTGCTGCTCCTTCAATAAAGGATACCAAGAAAATAAAGCAAAATGGATAACAGGAGTAAATTGGAAAGTTGTTTAAAATTGTATGATCTAACTGAAAGGAAAAAAAAAATAAGTTTTAAGTTTATAATCACTATAAACTGGCGGCATTTAACTGCAACCCATCACGTAAATTACATTGTACTTTTATCATTTTCTACTTCCAAGTCTGCCTATGATAAAGGTAAAACTATTGGGTGTAGAGCACTGAGTACAATTATACGTGCATTATATTAGAGTAGGGTGACCAGACGTCCCCAATTTCTGGGGACAGTCCCTGGATTGAGAAGACTGTCCCCGGAAAAATTATGTCCCCGGAAATATCCCTGGCTCCTGTTGCACTGCAGTCAAGTGCTGGGGCACTAACCGTAGCCACACTATTATCTACAGCTGCGCTGCCAGGTAACGCTGTATTTTTATAGTCCCACAGCCAAGACAATATTAGCTGTGCAGCGTAGAATTAGCCTATCTGTTTGTGACGGCAGTAACTTGTTCAGAGCTTCAGGTTTTTCAGAGATGTATTACTCTGGTAAGGAAGGCACTGTCAAGAAGTCATGTTTCATTTCTTCAAAAGCTTAAAGGGACTGGAAATTTAAAAAAACAGTTTATTTCTATTATCAAATTTAGTTAATTATCTTGGTAGGGTAGGCTCAGGAGCGTGCATGTGTCTGGATTACTATATGGCAGCAGGTTTGCAAGAATGCCTTTAAAGGGATAGTCTAGTCAAAATTAAACTTTCACGATTCAGATAGAGCATGTAACTTTCTAGTTTAGTCCTAGTATAATTTTTTCTTTGTTCTCGTGGTATCTTTATTTAAAAAAGCAAGAATGTAAGCTTTAGAGCCAGCACCATTTTTGGTTCAGCCCATGGGTAGCACTTGCTGATTGTTGTCTAAATGTAGCTAACAATCAGCAAGCGCTAACCACGTGCTGAACCAAAAATGGTGCCGGCTCCAAAGCTTACATTCTTGTTTTTTCAAATAAAGATACCAAGAGAATGAAGAAAAATGTATAATAGGACTAAATTAGAAAGTTGCTTAAAATTGCATGCTCTGAACCATGAAAGTTTAATTTTGACTAGACTATCCCTTTAAAGGCTTGCAAACCTTTTTTCAAATAAAGATACCAAGAGAAATAATGTGTGTGTGTATATGTGTATGTATGTATGTATATATATATATATATATATATATATATATATATATATATATATATATATATATCAATCATACAATCACTCCATAAACACATGATACCAAATACACTGCATATATCATTTGCAGAAAATATGCTAATAAAATGGATTTTTACTATTTGGCAATAAAAAAAATGTCCCCGGATTTCATTTAAAAAATCTGGTCACCTAATATTAGTGCCTAACTACAATTGCACATAGCATGTCAAACATGCTATCTCACTGTGCTCAAAAACAACATTTTAACATAAATAGTTTAGCCCTTAATGCAGCAAGAAAGTCAGAATTGTACAATTTCTAATGCAAATATCGTGCTGTACGGAAAATAAATGCATCACTCAGTAAACATACAAACATGGAGCAATAATATATTTAGAGAAACGACCAGACCAATAAAGCAATGGAACTACGTGAATATGTTGTGTACCAGGTTACTGGAAGTGCACATCACCGTCTGTCACCCACTATACTGCTGCACGCTGTACTTCCTGTTTATGCCTACAGAAGCCCGAAGTGCCCAAAAGTAGATTCATTCCATTTGTAGATAAATGTAGCATATAATAGCGCCCTCTTGTGACAGATATAGGTATAAACGCGAATAATGATTATAGGCAGGGAAGAAGTAAAATAGAAGAAAAATATGCAACAAATAGACATATAATAATAATGATAATAGTACATTATATTTAGAGTGCAGTAAATAACCAAATAGTTTTTCCTGGCATGAGCTCTGATGGACACATTGTCAAATAATGAACTCTAAATAAGTGTATGGCAAGAAGGACTTATTTTTCTTTTATAGCATAACTATAGAGAGATAAAGATATATATGGAAAAATATACTATTTAATACAATAGATGATACCCTTATTGGGCTGTGGTGCACACCCAAGAAACATATAACTTCAAAGATTAACACAAGGTTAGAAGTATAAATTAAAATACAGGTAGCCCTTAGTTTACGCCGGGGTTAGGTTCCAGAAGGAATGGTTGTAAATCGAAACCGTTGTAAATTGAAACCCAGTTTATAATGTAAGTCAATGAGAAGTGAGGGAGATAGGTTCTAGGCCCCTCTCAAAATTGTCATAATAACACCTAATACATTATTTTTAAAGCTTTGAAATGAAGACTTTAAATGCTAAACAGCATTATAAACCTAATAAAATAATCACACAACACAGAATATATAATCAAACTAAGTTAAATGAACAAAAACAATTGCTAAACAGCATTATAAACATAATAAAATAATCACACAACACAGACTTCACTTGCAATTTTCTGCAAACAGTTCTTTCTATGCATTCCAATCTGGGCTGATTTATAGACAGGAAAATCTTGTTCCTTTGAAATCTGCTCGATAGCTCAGGTCTGGTTAAACTGATTAATTTCAGCTTGGTTGGCTTTGCTGCAACACAAGCGGACAGCTCCACCTACTGGTTATTTTAATAAATGCACTGCTTCTCAATGCTTTTTAATAGCAGTCACATGACTGGAAAAAAAGGTTGTTATTCTGAAACGGTGTAAATTGAACCGTTGTAAAACGAGGGCCACCTGTATATATATCCTGAAAAAAGTAAGGGACTACAGCACTCTTAGAAAAATATAAAAATAATCGTATTTATAGAATACAAAAAATCTCAAAAACTATTTTCCTTTCTCACAAAGCAATATATTGCCCATATTGAGCATTGCAAAGCACAAACAAATAACATAGACATACAAAATAAAAGTTAAAAGGGTGATTCCTTGGATTTGGCAATAGTTCAATACCCCAGAGTTTTTAAAGTGGTGGTTCACCAAAATGAAATTTTTAAAGCTTTTTGCAAAATGTTGGTATGTCAATTATAATGAATAAAATAATTATTGCATTCAAATAATTTTTATCATAAAATAACGTTTTATTTCTATCTTACACCAAGCATTTTATCACTGAATTTGTACTTTATACTTAGAAAATAATTAATGAAATGTACAAAGTGTTTATAATAGGAGAAGAGACATAGTAACATAGTAGATTAGGTTGAAAAAAAAACAGAAGTCCATTGAGTTCAACCTATAAAAGACAAGCACTAAGAAACATAAACACTCTACCTAGGGTTGCCACCTTTTGTCCAGCCGTTTCCTGGACACTTTTTAAATGGGAGTTGTGGGGGCGGGATTAGGGGTGTGATTTGGGGGTGTGGCTTTCGCATGGCTTCACACCATCTCATGAAAAAATATGAATAATCTACCACATGTCATAGTGTCTATGGGGTAACAAAAATACAGAAATCCCAACTCTCCCTGAAGTTCAGGGAGTCTCCCTGATTGTAATAGCGACTCCCTGATGCCAGCAAATGGAATGCAATCTCCCTGAAACTCCAAGTACCATGATCCAATGTGGCCCAAATCCGGAAAAGTGTTTCTTTAAGTTTCTGGGACGTTATAGAACCCTCAAAGCATGCATCAGTAACCAAAAAGCCTCCACTGATTTTAATAAAATAAAACACAGGTACTATCGTATTTACTGCATGTAATTAAACTTTGTATTTTAAAATATTTAAGCATTCAACAAGCGTATGATCACTGAAAAATAGGTTTGTTGTATGTGGTTGTGCAATAAAGCTACTTTTTTTAAATGTGACTTTAGTGAGAAGCTACTTTAATGATAAATCTCTATCTTATTTAGGGTTTCAAGGTGTCCAATATATAACTGGTTGGGGAGGGTGGCGGCGCAGTACAGTGTATACTATGTAGTGTCTGTGTATCTGCATGTATAAGTGTATACTATGTAGTGTCTGTGTATCTGCATGTGCAAGTGTATGCTATGTAGTGTGTGTGTATCTGCATGTATAAGTGTATGCTATGTAGTGTGTGTGTATCTGCATGTATAAGTGTATACTATGCAGTGTCTGTGTATCTGCATGTATAAGTGTATGCTATGTAATGTGTGTGTGCATCTGCATGTATAAGTGTATGCTATGTAGTGTGTGTGTATCTTCATGTGTAAATGTATGCTATGTAGTGTGTGTGTATCTTCATGTGTAAGTGTATGCTATGTAGTGTGTGTGTATCTGCATGTATAAGTGTATGCTATGTAGTGTGTGTGTATCTGCATGTATAAGTGTATGCTATGTAGTGTGTGTGTATCTGCATGTATAAGTGTATGCTATGTATTGTGTGTGTATCTGCATGTGTATGCTATGTAGTGTGTGTGTATCTGCATGTATAAGTGTATGCTATGTAGTGTGTGTGTATCTGCATGTGTATGCTATGTAGTGTGTGTGTATCTGCATGTATAAGTGTATGCTATGTAGTGTGTGTGTATCTGCATGTATAAGTGTATACTATGTAGTGTCTGTGTATCTGCCTGTATAAGTGTATGCTATGTAGTGTGTGTATCTGCATGTGTAAGTGTATGCTATGTAGTGTGTGTGTGTATCTGCATGTATAAGTGTATGCTATGTAGTGTGTGTGTATCTGCATGTGTAAGTGTATGCTATGTAGTGTGTGTGTATCTGCATGTGTAAGTGTATGCTATGTAGTGTGTGTGTATCTACATGTATAAGTGTATGCTATGTAGTGTGTGTGTATCTGCATGTGTATGCTATGTAGTGTGTGTGTATCTGCATGTATAAGTGTATGCTATGTAGTGTGTGTGTATCTGCATGTATAAGTGTATACTATGTAGTGTCTGTGTATCTGCCTGTATAAGTGTATGCTATGTAGTGTGTGTATCTGCATGTGTAAGTGTATGCTATGTAGTGTGTGTGTATCTGCATGTATAAGTGTATGCTATGTAGTGTGTGTGTATCTGCATGTGTAAGTGTATGCTATGTAGTGTGTGTGTATCTGCATGTGTAAGTGTATGCTATATGTAGTGTGTGTGTATCTACATGTATAAGTGTATGCTATGTAGTGTGTGTGTATCTGCATGTGTATGCTATGTAGTGTGTGTATCTGCATGTATAAGTGTATGCTATGTAGTGTGTGTGTATCTGCATGTATAAGTGTATGCTATGTAGTGTGTGTATCTGCATGTGTAAGTGTATGCTATGTAGTGTGTGTATCTGCGTGTATAAATGTATGCTATGTAGTGTGTGTGTGTATCTGCATGTGTAAGTGTATACTATGTAGTGTATGCTATGTAGTGTGTGTGTATCTGCATGTATAAGTGTATGCTATGTAGTGTGTGTATCTGCATGTGTAAGTGTATGCTATGTAATGTGTGTGTGTATCTGCATGTGTAAGTGTATACTGTCATGAGATGCAGGACATATGCAGGACACAGCAATGATGGTACAACTCTATTTTATTACAGAGCATAGCAATACACATCCAGACAGGTTGATTGTACTAAACTAACTGCGACACAGACACCGGACCTAAGCCCCGCCCACCAGCTAGTGACATCACATCCTGCTATCATCACATCTTCCCCTTTTTCAAAGGCAAAGCATACATTCGCATATATTAAATAACAAAGTACACCAACAGGGTATACAACAACATTTTGTTTTAGAACATTATAAGAACAGATGGATTAGAAAACATGAACAAATAAATTACATCCTGACTTGGACATCGGGGTAGACTACCCTAGTCCACAGTGACCATGGGATTATTCTGCCCATACTTCCGGTCACTGTTCTAGCTAAAGTCAGTCCCTGTATCGGGCCGGAAGCCTCACCACTCTTCCGCTTGATGTAACTTTGCATGAACTGTCCTCTGATACAGAAGATGGTGAACAAGAGTCTGCTGGAGGCAAAGATATATCCCCGCTATGATCTTGCTGAGGGGAAGGCACCTCTCTTAGAACAGGAGATCCCACCGGCGGTGGTACTGAGGTATCCGGTTCCAGACTCTCAGGTACAGGCTGAAGATGTCTTCGGTTACGGCGTGTAACCGTCCCTCCCTCTGTAAGGACTGTGTAAGACCTTGGTTCTGGAGAGCGGCCCACTACCGTAGCAGGCGTCTTCCATTTCTTCTCATCATCCAGTTTAATTCTGACACTTTGGCCCGCTTTCAGTTCCTGTAAAGGCCTGACAGAATGTCTCCTGTCGTAGAAGAAACGATAACCCTTTTTGGCCTCTTCATCCCTCCTAAGGACTTCGTCCCGAGGAACAGGGCCAGGCGGCTTGAAGACACCCACTGAGGGTAAAGTGGTGCGAATCTGGCGTCCTAGCATCAGCTGTGCCGGGCTAAACCCGGTGGCTTGAATGGGCGTCGCCCTGTATGACAAGAGGGCTAGGTACGGTTCAGATTGCTTTAGGATGAATTTTGTTGTTTGAACTGCCCTTTCAGCCATTCCGTTGGCCTGCGGATAATGTGGACTTGACGTGGAATGCACAAAATCATATTCCCTGCTGAAAGCACTGAACTCTGTAGAAGCGAACTGCATGCCATTATCACTCACCAGCTCCATTGGAATGCCCCAGCGGGCGAACAAGCTCTTCAGGCGAATGATAACGGCCTGACTTGTGATATCATTCAGGGGTGCTATTTCCAAATACCTGGAATAGTAGTCGATAACAACAAGAAACTTTTTCCCGTGCAGTTCGCACAAATCAGCAGCTATTTTCTGCCACGGCCCCGCAGGCAGCGGAGTAGACATTAAGGGCTCCCTTCTCTGAGTAGGCCGGCGTTCCCGGCAAAAGGCACATTTAGACACATGATTTGCAATGTCGGAGCTGATCCCAGGCCACCACACAGCTGTAGCTGCTCTTTCTCTGCACTTTGTGATGCCTAAGTGCCCATCGTGTATCCTGTTCAACATCTCCTTCCTCATGCTGACAGGAATTACAATACGGTCTTGGAACAGCACCAACCCCTCCAGCTCCGTGAGCTGCGACCTCTCTGGCTGGTAAGCATTTAAAGACATCCAGGCTGCCCGGCTCTCGGGCCAGCCATCTCTTATGTACCTTATAACTTCTTGCAGATCTGTGTCCAAATATGTCTCTTTCTTTATCTCTTCCAGTTTCCTTGAAGAAATGGACTTAGAGGCCAGAACTGAATCAACATACACTTTTACATCCGACTCTGTGGAGGATTCTTCAGCAGCAGCCAGCGGGAGCCTGGACAGTGTATCCGCCACAACCAGCTGCTTCCCCGGCACATGCACTGCCTGAACATTGAACCTGAGCAGTCTCATTAAAAGTCTCTGGCATCTCAAGGGTGTTTTGTCGATGTCATAAGAATTGATAAGAGGGACTAGCGGTTTGTGGTCAGTTTCCAGACTAAATTTCTCCAAACCCACTAGATAACGCTGAAAGCGCTCACAGGCCCAAACTGCAGCCAGGCACTCTTTCTCAATTTGAGCGTATTTTGACTCCGCAGCCGTCAGTGTGCGGGAACAGTAGGCGATGGGCTGTAGTTTGTTGTCATTCAGCTGCAGAAGTGCAGCCCCCAACCCATAACTGCTTGCATCAGCACTAACCACAGTCTTTTTTGAAGGGTCGTAGAACCCCAGCACTGGGGCAGACCCCAGCAGGGACTTAGCATGCAGGAACGCTTTTTCTTGTGAGGGTCCCCAAACCCAGGCAACATCTTTCTTAAGCAACTCTGTGATAGGGTGCAAAACTGTAGATAAATCTGGAAGAAACTTGCCCACGTAATTTACAAGGCCCAATATCTGTCTCAGCTCATGTACATCAGAAGGGCTTTTCATCTGTTCGATAGCCCGAATTTTCTCGGGGTCCGGCTTGATGCCATCCCCGTTGATGATATGCCCAAAGTAGCATAATTCAGTTTTCCTAAAATGACATTTTTCTTTATTCAGCTTCAGCCCAGACTCTTTGATAGCCTGCAGCACACAACTCAAACGCTGATCATGCTCTTCCACTGTAGATCCATACACTAGAATGTCGTCCATGACGACTGCTGTGCCCACGTGGCCACTCAGGAGAGAACTCATTTCCCTCTGAAAGATCTCAGGAGCGGAGGATATCCCAAAGGGAAGTCTGCAGAAGCAGAACCGACCTACCGGAGTGATGAAGGTAGTCAGTTTGCGGCACTTTGGATCCAGGGGGATCTGCCAAAAGCCGCTAGAAGCGTCTAATGTGGAAAAGAACTTCGCCCCAGCCAACTTCGGGGCTATATCTTCCAATGTCGGCAGCACAAATCTCTCCCTCTTCACTGCCTCATTCAACCTTTTCAGGTCCACACAGATGCGCACCTTTCCGTTTTTCTTTGCAACTGGTACAATGGGGGCACACCAATCAGTTGCTTCAACAACCTCTTCAATAACCCCCATAGACTTCATGCGCATGAGCTCTTTCTCCACTTGAGGCATGAGCGGGAACGGAATTCTACGAGGAGTAGAAATACTGTACGGGACTGCATCACTTTTAAGTGCTATACGGACAGGTTTGCAGCTCAGTAGGCCCAACTCGCCAAACATATCTTCAGAGATCTCATTCACTCTGGCCACGAGGCCCAAGTCACAGGCTGCTTTTCTGCTCAATAAACTGTTAACACACTGACCTCGGATCACATGCACCCACATGGTGAACTTCCTTTGTTTGTACTCACAGCTGGCAAGAAATTTCCCCACACAATCAATGCGGCCACCCGGACTATGAACATTTGTAGTAACCTTCGCCAGCTGGGGCTGTCGAGGCAGTTTCATAAATTCAGCAAAAGACATTACAGTGATATCTGCTCCTGTGTCAATCTTAAAATCAACTTTGGCTCCCATTACAGTAAAAGTAACTTTCCAATCTTCCTCTGAGCTTGTCCGTTCCACAACAGACCCCACAAAAGACACTTCCTGACCCTCCTGGTCACTGTCCACCTGCATCTCCTTAATGTATTCAGTTTTACACACCACTTCAAAATGGCCTATTCTGTTACATTTTCTGCATCTTTTATCTCTGGCCGGGCATATAGCACTCTGATCATGAGCCCGGTAGCACCGTGTGCATCGGCCATGTTGCGCCCATCCACTTCTAGGCCTTTCCAATACTTTAGATCTACCGCTCACACTGTGCCTTTCACTAGTAATATTCCTAGACTGTTGCACTTCATCCACAATACTCTCAGACCTCAGATCAGCACTTTGCTTTTTCACCAGTTCACTCTGGCGGGCCATCCTAATAGCCCCGTCTAACGTTAAATCAGGCTCTAACTGCAGCTTCAGGGAGACTTCAGCATCTGCAATTCCAATAACTATTCTGTCTCTGATTTGCTCTTCTTTAGCAACACCAAACTCACAGAATTCAGCTAATTCATACAGGCTGCGCACAAATGACTCCACAGATTCTCCCACACGCTGATTACGTTTGTGAAAACAAGCTCTCTCATGAATCACATTTCTTTTGGGCACAAAGTGGGCACTGAGTTTATCCATAACTATATCAAAGTTAACTTCGTCCCCTTCTTGGAAAGTAAAAGCATTGAACACTGGCTCTACATCTTTCCCCATAGAATATAAAAGAGAATTAACTTGTACTTCACCACTCTCCTTGTTCAGTTTGGATGCAATCCTGAAGCGCTGAAACCGCTGACGCCATGTGGGCCAAGCTGCAGGCTGAGAAAAGTCAAAAGGCTCAGGTGGGGTAAACTTTGACATCGTCATCATCAGAAACAGAAGCGTAGTCCAGAACTTCTGACACCATGTCATGAGATGCAGGACATATGCAGGACACAGCAATGATGGTACAACTCTATTTTATTACAGAGCATAGCAATACACATCCAGACAGGTTGATTGTACTAAACTAACTGCGACACAGACACCGGACCTAAGCCCCGCCCACCAGCTAGTGACATCACATCCTGCTATCATCACATATACTATGTAGTGTATGCTATGTAGTGTGTGTGTATCTGCATGTATAAGTGTATGCTATGTAGTGTGTGTGTGTATCTGCATGTGTATGCTATGTAGTGTGTGTGTATCTGCATGTATAAGTGTATGCTATGTAGTGTGTGTGTATCTGCATGTGTATGCTATGTAGTGTGTGTGTATCTGCATGTATAAGTGTATGCTATGTAGTGTGTGTGTATCTGCATGTATAAGTGTATACTATGTAGTGTCGGTGTATCTGCCTGTATAAGTGTATGCTATGTAGTGTGTGTATCTGCATGTGTAAGTGTATGCTATGTAGTGTGTGTGTGTATCTGCATGTATAAGTGTATGCTATGTAGTGTGTGTGTATCTGCATGTGTAAGTGTATGCTATGTAGTGTGTGTGTATCTGCATGTGTAAGTGTATGCTATGTAGTGTGTGTGTATCTACATGTATAAGTGTATGCTATGTAGTGTGTGTGTATCTGCATGTGTATGCTATGTAGTGTGTGTGTATCTGCATGTATAAGTGTATGCTATGTAGTGTGTGTGTATCTGCATGTATAAGTGTATACTATGTAGTGTCTGTGTATCTGCCTGTATAAGTGTATGCTATGTAGTGTGTGTATCTGCATGTGTAAGTGTATGCTATGTAGTGTGTGTGTATCTGCATGTATAAGTGTATGCTATGTAGTGTGTGTGTATCTGCATGTGTAAGTGTATGCTATGTAGTGTGTGTGTATCTGCATGTGTAAGTGTATGCTATGTAGTGTGTGTGTATCTACATGTATAAGTGTATGCTATGTAGTGTGTGTGTATCTGCATGTGTATGCTATGTAGTGTGTGTGTATCTGCATGTATAAGTGTATGCTATGTAGTGTGTGTGTATCTGCATGTATAAGTGTATGCTATGTAGTGTGTGTATCTGCATGTGTAAGTGTATGCTATGTAATGTGTGTATCTGCGTGTATAAATGTATGCTATGTAGTGTGTGGGTGTATCTGCATGTGTAAGTGTATACTATGTAGTGTATGCTATGTAGTGTGTGTGTATCTGCATGTATAAGTGTATGCTATGTAGTGTGTGTATCTGCATGTGTAAGTGTATGCTATGTAATGTGTGTGTGTATCTGCATGTGTAAGTGTATACTATGTAGTGTATGCTATGTAGTGTGTGTGTATCTGCATGTATAAGTGTATGCTATGTAGTGTGTGTGTGTATCTGCATGTGTAAGTGTATGCTATGTAGTGTGTGTGTGTATCTGCATGTATAAGTGTATGCTATGTAGTGTGTGTGTATCTGCATGTATAAGTGTATGCTATGTAGTGTGTGTGTGTATCTGCATGTGTAAGTGTATGCTATGTAGTGTGTGTGTATCTGCATGTATAAGTGTATGCTATGTAGTGTATGTGTGTATCTGCATGTGTAAGTGTATGCTATGTAGTGTGTGTGTGTATCTGCATGTATAAGTGCATGCTATGTAGTGTGTATCCGCATGTGTAAGTGTATGCTATGTAGTGTGTGTGTATCTGCATGTATAAGTGTATGCTATGTAGTGTGTGTGTATCTGCATGTATAAGTGTATGCTATGTAGTGTGTGTGTGTATCTGCATGTGTAAGTGTATGCTATGTAATGTGTGTGTATCTGCACGTATAAGTGTATGCTATGTAGTGTGTGTGTATCTGCATGTATACGTGTATGCTATGTAATGTGTGTGTGTATCTGCATATGTAAGTGTATATGTAGTGTGTGTATCTGCATGTATAAGTGTATGCTATGTAATGTGTGTGTGTATCTGCATATGTAATTGTATATGTAGTGTGTGTATCTGCATGTATAAGTGTATGCTATGTAGTGTGTATGTATCTGCATTTATAATTTTATGCTATGTAGTGTGTGTGTTTATCTGCATGTGTAAGTGTATGCTATGTAGTGTGCTACTGTGCATTTTTGCTGACTTTCAAGGCCAGAATCTAGAATATTAATGGGGAATGCAGAGAGCAGTTTTAAAGAATTTATTATTAAATGTCCAATTAAGATAAAAATATTTAGCAATGTCTTTGCAAAGGCTAATTAAATACATAGCTCACATAGCCATACCAGTGGTTTGAGCTTGTCTTTGATTTGCTGCCTAAGTATATTAAAATCTATCGGCTAGATTTGGAGTTTTGTCGGTAACGACTCGAAAAACTAACGCCGGCTTTTTTCTGGCAGCACCATAAAAATAACTCTGGTATTTAGAGACCACATAAAGGCTGCGTTAGGCTCCAAAAAAGGAGCGTAGAGCATTTTTAACGCAGCTTCAACTCTCGATACCAGAGTTGCTTACGGACGCGGCCAGCCTCAAAAACGTGCTCGTGCACGATTCCCCCATAGGAAACAATGGGGCTGTTTGAGCTGAAAAAAAACCTAACACCTGCAAAAAAGCCGTGTTCAGCTCCTAACGCAGCCCCATTGTTTGCTATGCGGTAACCCTTCCTACGTCTGCACTTAACACTCTAACATGTACCCCGAGTCTAAACACCCCTAACCTTACACTTATTAACCCCTAATCTGCCGCCCCCGCTATCGCTGACCCCTGCATATTATTATTAACCCCTAATCTTCCGCTCCGTAAACCGCCGCTACTTACATTATCCCTATGTACCCCTAATCTGGTTCCCTAACATCGCCGACCCCTATATTATATTTATTAACCCCTAATCTGCCCCCCACAACGTCGCCTCCACCTGCCTACACTTATTAACCCCTAATCTGCCGAGCGGACCTGAGCGCTACTATAATAAAGTTATTAACCCCTAATCCGCCTCACTAACCCTATAATAAATAGTATTAACCCCTAATCTGCCCTCCCTAACATCGCCGACACCTAACTTCAATTATTAACCCCTAATCTGCCGACCGGAGCTCACCGCTATTCTAATAAATGTATTAACCCCTAAAGCTAAGTCTAACCCTAACACTAACACCCCCCTAAGTTAAATATAATTTTAATCTAACGAAATTAATTATCTCTTATTAAAAAAATTATTCCTATTTAAAGCTAAATACTTACCTGTAAAATAAATCCTAATATAGCTACAATATAAATTATAATTATATTATAGCTATTTTAGGATTAATATTTATTTTACAGGTAACTTTGTATTTATTTTAACCAGGTACAATAGCTATTAAATAGTTAAGAACTATTTAATAGCTAAAATAGTTAAAATAATTACAAATTTACCTGTAAAAGAAATCCTAACCTAAGTTACAATTAAAACTAACACTATACTATCAATAAATTAATTAAATAAACTACCTACAATTACCTACAATTAACCTAACACTACACTATCAATAAATTAATTAATTACAATTCCTACAAATAAATACAATTAAATAAACTTGCTAAAGTACAAAAAATAAAAAAGAACTAAGTTACAAAAAATAAAAAAATATTTACAAACATAAGAAAAATATTACAACAATTTTAAACTAATTACACCTACTCTAAGCCCCCTAATAAAATAACAAAGCCCCCCAAAATAACAAAATGCCCTACCCTATTCTAAATAACTAAAGTTCAAAGCTCTTTTACCTTACCAGCCCTGAACAGGGCCCTTTGCGGGGAATGCCCCAAGAAGTTCAGCTCTTTTGCCTGTAAAAAAAACCATACAATACCCCCCCCAACATTACAACCCACCACCCACATACCCCTAATCTAACCCAAACCCCCCTTAAATAAACCTAACACTAAGCCCCTGAAGATCTTCCTACCTTGTCTTCACCATACCAGGTTCACTGATCCGTCCTGAAGAGCTCCTCCGATGTCCTAATCCAAGCCCAAGCGGGGGGCTGAAGAGGTCCATGATCCGGCTGAAGTCTTCATCCAAGCGGGAGCTGAAGAGGTCCATGATCCGGATGAAGTCTTCATCCAAACGGGAGCTGAAGAGGTCCATGATCCGGATGAAGTGTTCTATCAACGGCATCTTCAATCTTCTTTCTTCCGGATCCATCTTGCAGACCTCCGACGCGGAACATCCTGCTGGCCCGACGGACTAACGATGAATGACGGTTCCTTTAAGTATGCTTAGAATTTTATTCTATTTTTTTATATTGAAATTAGAGTATAAGGGAAATAAAGGGCTATTTTATTTACTATGGATGCCGATCCCAAGCTTTCTCTGTCATTTGATAAATGTCTTTATTGTGCAAATGCCTAGGTTATACCTCCTGTGCAATTTTGTTCCCCTTGCCTTAATAATGTTTTATTATCTAAGGATAAGGATTCCTTATCTGAGCCTTCTTTTTCTCAGGATAATACTGTTCAGGGGTTGTCTCAGCCTTCTTCTAACATGTCCCAGTCTTTGACAGATTCACATGCAGTGCCCTGCGGTTCCTCTCAGTCAGTTTCTGGAAGTGTTTGTTTGCCTAAAGATTTTGCTAAGCAGTTGACTTCTGCAGTTTCTGCAGCCCTAAGTGCTTTATCTAGTTCTGGTAAAAGGAAGAGGAAATCTAAGAACATTTTTATTGGTTCTTATTCCGCCAAGACTGATTTGGTTAGTCTTTCTCTGTTATCTAGCGAGGATCATTCCTCTGCAGCTTCTGAGGGCGAGATCTCTGATTCTGAATCTGCAATTCCTAGTACAGTAGATTCTAAGGAGGTTAATTTTAGATTTAAACTGGAGCATCTCCGTTTACTTTTGAAGTAGTTTTAGCTACTTTGGATGACTCTGAAACAGTTGCAGAGGCTCCTAAGAAAGCTAATAAACCGAATAGAGTTTTTGATGTTGAACCTAAATCTGTGGAGGTTTTTCCTGTTCCAGATCGCATATCTGACATTATATCTCAGGAATGGGAGAAGCCGGGTGTTACTTTTAACCCATCTCCTGTGTTTAAAAAGATATTTCCTGTTGTTGATTCAGTGTGAGATCTGTGGCACACTTTTCCTATAGTAGAAGGCGCTATATCTACCTTAGCCAAGAGAACTACTTTTCCTCTTGAGGATAGTTCCTCTTTTAGAGACCCTATAAGAAACTGGAGGGTTATTTAAGAAAGATGTTTCTTCATCAGAGTTTGCAGTGGCAACCAGTAACTAGTATTGTGACAGTTGCTGGTGCAGCCTCTTATTGGTGTGATTCATTGTTTGATATTATTTCAGAGGAGACTACTATAGAGGAGATCCAGGATAGGATCAAAAAGCTAGCTAATACATTTATTTGCAATGCCAGTATGCAAGTTGTTAGGCTGGAAACCAAGATTTCAAGTTTTTGATACTAGCCTGCAGAGCCCTTTGGTTAAAGTCTTGGAATGGGGATGTGACTTCCAAATCCAAGCTTCTGTCTCTACCTTTTAAGGGTAAGACTTTATTTGGTCCTGGTCTAGCAGAGATCATTTCCATGGTTACTGGTGGAAAGGGAGTTTTTTTACCACAGGATAAGAAGAATAGACCCAAGGGTCGTCAGACTTCTAATTTTCATTACTTTCTTAACTTCAAGTGACAGAGATCCAGTTCTGGATCAGGTAGGGGGCCAGCTTTCTTTTTATATCAGCAGGCTTGGATTCTCCCAGGGATACAGGATAGGATTCAAGTCTTGTCCCGCCAGGGACAGATTCCTATTATCAAGATTATCTGTAAACCAGGTAAAGAGAGAGGCCTTCTTAAATTGCATAAGGGATTTGTCCTCTCTGGGAGTGATTATCCCAGTTTCTCTAGCCGAACAGGGTCAGGGATTTTATTCAAATCTTTTTGTGGTTCCAAAAAAGGAGGGAACTTTTCGACCTATTCTAGACCTCAAATCTCTCAAAAAGTTTCTCAAGGTCCCGTCCTTCAAAATGAAGACTATTCGTTCTATTCTCTCTCTAGTTCCGGAGGGTCAGTTTATGACCACCATAGACCTAAAGAATGCGTATCTTCATGTGCCTATCCACAGGGAACATTTTAAGTTCCTGAGGTTCGCTTTTTTGGATCAACATTTCCAATTTGTAGCCCTGCCTTTCAGCCTCGCCACTGTTTCTTGAATCTTTACGAAGGTTCTAGGGGCTCTTTTGGCTGTGGCCAGATCTCTTGGGATTGCGATGGCTCCTTACCTGGACATCTTGGTCCAGGTGCCATCTTTTCAGTTAGCAAGATCCCATACAGATTTTATGTTAGCTTTTCTCCGCTCTCACGGATGAAAGGTGAATCTAGGGAAAAGTTCCCTGCTGCCAAGTACCAGGGTATGTTTTCTGGGGACAATCATAGACTCAGTATTTATGAAGATTTTTTTGATGGAGGTCAGAAAATTCAAGCTTCTGGAGGCCTGTCGTTCTCTTCAGTCCTCTGTTCGTCCATCAGTGGCAGTATGCATGGAAGTAATTGGTCTCATGGTGGCATTCATGGACATTATTCCATTTGCTCGCTTCCATCTGAGACCTCTACAGTTATGTATGCTCAATTAGTGGAGCAGAGACCACTCAAATCTCTCTCACAGGATAGTTTTAGACTCTAGTTTTCTCTGTCTTGGTGGATCTCCCAAGACCATTTGTCTCAGGGCACTTGTTTCCTGAGACCTACTTGGGAGATTTTAACCACGGATGCCAGCCTGTTAGGCTGGGGAGCAGTTTGGGGGTCCCTAAGAGCTCAGGGTCTTTGGACTCAGGAGGAGTCTGCCCTCCCTATAAATATCCTAGAATTGAGAGCAATTATCAGTGCTCTAATAGCTTGGCCTCAACTGAGTTTAGTCCGGTTTATCAGATTTCAATTGGACAACATCACTTCGGTGGCGTATATCAACCACCAAGGAGGAACTCGGAGCTTGTTAGCTATGAAGGAGGTGACTTGCATTCTTCAGTGGGCAGAGTCTCACAATTGTCATCTCTATTCCATTCATACCCCAAGGGTGGACAAATGGGAAGCGGATTATCTAAGCTGGCAGACGTTTCATCCAGGGGAATGGGCTCTCCATCCAGAAGTTTTCTTAATGTTAACCTTTAAGTGGGGAGTTCCGGAGCTGGATCTGATGGCCTCTCGTCTAAATGCCAAGCTTCCAAAATATATAGCAAGATCAAGAGTTCCTTAGGCAGCTATGGTAGACGCCCTTGCAGTGCCATGGGATTTTGGTCTAATTTATCTGTTTCCTCCGGTTGCCCTCCTTCCTTGGGTGATAGCTCATATCAAATAGAAGCATGCTTCAGTGATTCTAATAGCTCCAGTGTGGCCTTGCAGAACTTGGTTTGCGGACCTAGTGAAGATGTCATCAGTTCCCCCGTGGAAATTTCCTCTGAGGAAGGATCTTCTACTTCAGGGTGCCTTCCTCCATCCAAACTTAGACTCTCTGAAGCTGACTGCTTGGAGATTGAACGCTTAGTCTTGTCCAGACGAGGCTTTTCTGTGAAGGTTATTGAGACTATGATTCAGGCTCGTAAGCCTGTTACTCGCAAGATTTATTATAAGGTATGGCGTAAATACCTTCATTGGGGTGGTTCTAGGGGTTTTTATTGGAGTCAGGTGAGAATTCCCTGTATTCTGTCCCTTCTTCAGGAGTGCCTGGAGAAGGGTTTATCAGTCAGTACCCTAAAGGGTCAGATTTCAGCTCTGTCGATTCTTCTGCAGAAGCGTCTGGCAATTTTGCCAGATGTTCAATCTTTTGTCCAGGCTTTGGTTAGAATCAGGCCTGTGTTTAGGTCAATTGCTCCTCCTTGGAGTCTTAATCTGGTTAAAGTTCTGCAGCAGGCTCCATTTGAGCCTATGCATTCTGTTGAAATTAAGTTATTGTCCTGGAAGGTTTTGTTTCTGCTGGCAATTTCTTCTGCTGTAGAGTTTTGGAGCTTTCAGCTATACATTGTAATTCTCCTTATCCTATTCTTCATGTGGATAAGGCGGTTCTCCGTACTAAATTAGGATTTTTACCTAAGGTGGTTTTGGACCGCAATATTAACCAAGAAATTGTTGTTCCTTCATTTTGTCCTAATCCTTCCTCTAATCCTTAATCTTCTGCTCTTTTAGTTGTCTTTTCTGGTAAAGGAGGGGTCATAAGGCCACTTTTTTTTTCTTCTTTTTTTTTCTTTTCTTTTTATTGAGGTGGCAATAACACATTGTTACAAACACGGCATCTAGGCATGCAGAAGGTATCACAGAAGTTTACAGCACAGTGAACAATGTTTCATGATGATACGACATATGCTCCTCATTTTGTTTTTAAACCACAGTGTGTCCTCAATGTCAGACCGATCCTCTGGCAGGATCACACTATCCAAAGTACAAGGAGGACACCGCTAATAATCTTAGTCAGCATCAATTCTAATCAGAGTCAGACAAAGTGGTATTAATAAGAGTGTTGTGACGAAACATACTTCAGATATCACTGTTTGCTTAATAAAGTAACAACAGTTAAAATTTTTGTAGTAAAGAAAACATTGAAAAAACTGGTAAACAACCCTCAGACATCATGTAGAACACAGTGAAACCATTAACACATGCAGACCACAGATAGTAGAGAACTCATGAGTAAACACAGCATTTATTGTTTCATATTATGACCCGAAGAACCTTTTTACTTATATAGGGGATAAAACTTACTCAGAGGTTCTTCAGGCTGGGCAGAGACTACAAAACTCTGCCAAAGCAGATGATTTGGAGGATAAGTCTCATATCCCTAACCGCACAAGGGGGGTGGGGGGGGGGCAGAGGTTATGTTAATGATAACATTGCTATCATGAATAAAGGACAGATAAGCAGTGGCAGTGATAGCCGACATTAAAGGGCCATAATACCCAAATGTTTAAACACATGAAAGTGATGCAGTATAGCTGTAAAAAGCTGACTAGGAAATATCACCTGAACATCTCTATGTAAAAAAGAAAGATATTTTACCTCAAAAGTTCCTCAGTAGCCACATCCCATTGTAAAGGACTTCTAAGCAACAAATCAGTATGTCTGTCCCGGGACAGCGGAAGGAGCAAGCTTTCGTGCACTCTCATGTTATTTCCCTATTCAGCTTAAGGAAGTTTACAAGGAAATCTCATGAGTGTTAAGTCAAATCTCATGATATCACAGTAAAAGAGTTCATGACCTCAGCACTGTTGATGCTGATTGACTGCTGTTCATTTCTTAATTTTTTTTAATTTTTTTTACCTGCAGCCGGGAGCAGTTGAGTATAACTTTTTACACAGAACTTACTCTGCTGAGCTGAGGAGAATGTGAGGTAAAATATCTTCCTTTTTTACATAGAGATGCTCAGGTGATATTTTCCTGTCAGCTTTTTACAGTTATACTGCATCAGTTTCAAGTGATTTAGCACATGAGTATTATGTCCCTTTAAACATATAACCAGCCTAGGCACACTATGCATACTAGATCACCAGAGATGACTGGGGAGAGATTGAGGCCATGGAAGGTACTAAGCACAAGATTATTAATGTAGTCATATGATAGGAACTTATAATTGACCAAAGAGTAGCTGAAATATATAGCAGTAAGCTTATTATATTCTAGTGTATGACACCCAGAACACATAATAAAAGGGAGTGAGTTACTATCTCAAAAATAAGAACTGTGAGCCTAAACCATCCTAAATACGACACTAAGCCAAGCTAGTATACATCAAATATAGGCCTTATACCCTAATCAGCTGAGGGCTAGAAAAAAGAGGAGACGCATGCTGCAAAAATATGCATATACTATGACATAAAGATTTCTAACAGACATACGGCTAGATTTGGAGTTTTGTCGGTAACGACCCGAAAAACTATCGCCGGCTTTTTTCTGGCCGCACCATAAAAATAACTCTGGTATTGAGAGTCCACATAAAGGCTGCGTTAGGCTCCAAAAAAGGAGCGTAGAGCATTTTTAACGCAGCTTCAACTCTCAATACCAGAGTTGCTTACGGACGCGGCCAGCCTCAAAAACGTGCTCGTGCACGATTCCCCCATAGGAAACAATGGGGCTGTTTGAGCTGAAAAAAAACCTAACACCTGCAAAAAAGCAGCGTTCAGCTCTTAACGCAGCCCCATTGTTTGCTATGGGGAAACACTTCCTACGTCTGCACCTAACACTCTAACATGTACCCCGAGTCTAAACACCCCTAACCTTACACTTATTAACCCCTAATCTGCCGCCCCCACTATCGCTGACACCTGCATTTTATTTTTAACCCCTAATCTGCCGCTCCGCAAACCGCCGCTACTTACATTATCCCTATGTACCCCTAATCTGCTGCCCCTAACACCGCCGACCCCTATATTATATTTATTAACCCCTAATCTGCCCCCTCAACGTCACCTCCACCTGCCTACACTTATTAACCCCTAATCTGCCGAGCGGACCGCACCGCTATTATAATAAAGTTATTAACCCCTAATCCGCCTCACTAACCCTATAATAAATAGTATTAACCCCTAATCTGCCCTCCCTAACATCGCCGACACCTAACTTCAATTATTAACCCCTAATCTGCCGACCGGAGCTCACCGCTATTCTAATAAATGGATTAACCCCTAAAGCTAAGTCTAACCCTAACACTAACACCCCCCTAAATTAAATATAATTTTAATCTAACGAAATTAATTAACTCTTATTAAATAAATTATTCCTATTTAAAGCTAAATACTTACCTGTAAAATAAACCCTAATATAGCTACAATATAAATTATAATTACATTGTAGCTATTTTAGGATTAATATTTATTTTACAGGCAACTTTGTAATTATTTTAACCAGGTACAATAGCTATTAAATAGTTAAGAACTATTTAATAGTTACCTAGTTAAAATAATTACAAAATTACCAGTAAAATAAATCCTAACCTAAGTTACAATTAAACCTAACACTATACTATCATTAAATTAATTAAATAAAATACCTACAATTACCTACAATTAAACCTAACACTACACTATCAATACATTAATTAAATACAATATCTACAAATAACTACAATGAAATAAACTAACTAAAGTACAAAAAATAAAAAAGAACTAAGTTACAAAAAATAAAAAAATATCTACAAACATAAGAAAAATATTACAACAATTTTAAACTAATTACACCTACTCTAAGCCCCCTAATAAAACAACAAAGCCCCCCAAAATAAAAAATGCCCTACCCTATTCTAAATTACTAAAGTTAAAAGCTCTTTTACCTTACCAGCCCTGAACAGGGCCCTTTGCGGGGCATGCCCCAAGAAGTTCAGCTCTTTTGCCTGTAAAAAAAAACATACAATACCCCCCCCAACATTACAACCCACCACCCACATACCCCTAATCTAACCCAAACCCCCCTTAAATAAACCTAACACTAAGCCCCTGAAGATCATCCTACCTTGTCTTCACCTCACCAGGTATCACCGATCCGTCCTGGCTCCAAAATCTTTATCCAACCCAAGCGGGGGTTGGCGATCCATCATCCGGTGGCTGAAGAGGTCCAGAAGAGGCTCCAAAGTCTTCATCCTATCCGGGAAGAAGAGGCGATCCGGACCGGCAACCATCTTGATCCAAGCGGCATCTTCTATCTTCATCCGATGACGACCGGCTCCATCCTGAAGACCTCCACCGCGGACCCATCTTCTTCCGGAGACGTCCAACTGAAGAATGATGGTTCCTTTAAGGGACGTCATCCTCGAATTCCGATTGGAATCAGCCAATCAGAATCAAGTTCAATCCAATCAGCCAATCAGATTGAGCTCGCATTCTATTGGCTGTTCCGATCGGAAGAAGATGGGTCCGCGGTGGAGGTCTTCAGGATGGAGCCAGTCGTCATCGGATGAAGATAGAAGATGCCGCTTGGATCAAGATGGTTGCCGGTCCGGATCGCCTCTTCTTCCCGGATAAGATGAAGACTTTGGACCCTCTTCTGGACTTCTTCAGTGGATGTCTAGCCCCCACTTGGATTGGATGAAGATATCGGAGCCAGGACGGATCGGTGATACCCGGTGAGGTGAAGACAAGGTAGGATGATCTTCAGGGGCTTAGTGTTAGGTTTATTTAAGGGGGGTTTGGGTTAGATTAGGGGTATGTGGGTGGTGGGTTGTAATGTTGGGGGGGTATTGTATGTTTTTTTTTACAGGCAAAAGAGCTGAACTTCTTGGGGCATGCCCCGCAAAGGGCCCTGTTCAGGGCTGGTAAGGTAAAAGAGCTTTTAACTTTAGTAATTTAGAATAGGGTAGGGCATTTTTTATTTTGGGGGACTTTGTTGTTTTATTAGGGGGCTTAGAGTAGGTGTAATTAGTTTAAAATTGTTGTAATATTTTTCTTATGTTTGTAAATATTTTTTTATTTTTTGTAACTTAGTTCTTTTTTATTTTTTGTACTTTAGCTAGTTTATTTAATTGTATTTATTTGTAGGAATTGTATTTAATTAATTTATTGATAGTGTAGTGTTAGGTTAATTGTAGGTAATTGTAGGTAGTTTATTTAATTAATTTATTGATAGTGTAGTGTTAGGTTTAATTGTAACTTAGGTTAGTATTTATTTTACAGGTAATTTTGTAATTATTTTAACTATTTTAGCTATTAAATAGTTCTTAACTATTTAATAGCTATTGTACCTGGTTAAAATAAATACAAAGTTACCTGTAAAATAAATATTAATCCTAAAATAGCTATAATATAATTATAATTTATATTGTAGCTATATTAGGATTTATTTTACAGGTAAGTATTTAGCTTTAAATAGGAATAATTTATTTAATAAGAGTTAATTAATTTCGTTAGATGTAAATTATATTTAACTTAGGGGGGTGTTAGTGTTAGGGTTAGACTTAGCTTTAGGGGTTAATACATTTATTAGAGTAGCGGTGAGCTCCAGTCGGCAGATTAGGGGTTAATAATTGAAGTTAGGTGTCGGCGATGTTAGGGAGGGCAGATTAGGGGTTAATACTATTTATTATAGGGTTAGTGATGCGGATTAGGGGTTAATAACTTTATTATAGTAGCGCTCAGGTCCGCTCGGCAGATTAGGGGTTAATAAATATAATACAGGGGTCGGCGGTGTTAGGGGGAGCAGATTAGGGGTACATAAGGATAACGTAGGTGGCGGTCGGCAGATTAGGGGTTAAAAAATGTATTCGAGTGTCAGCGATGTGGGGGGACCTCGGTTTAGGGGTACATAGGTAGTTTATGGGTGTTAGTGTACTTTAGAGTACAGTAGTTAAGAGCTTTAGAAACCGGCGTTAGCCCAGAAAGCTCTTAACTACTGACTTTTTTCCTGCGGCTGGAGTTTTGTCGTTAGATGTCTAACGCTCACTTCAGAAACGACTCTAAATACCGGAGTTAGAAAAATCCCATTGAAAAGATAGGATATGCAATTGACGAAAGGGGATCTGCGGTATGGAAAAGTCGCGGCTGAAAAGTGAGCGTTAGACCCTATTTTGAGTGACTCCAAATACCGGCGGTAGCCTAAAACCAGCGTTAGGAGCCTCTAACGCTGGTTTTCACGGCTAACGCCAAACTCCAAATCTAGGTCATAGGCTTTTGAACCAAGATATACAGTTAAATGTTAGGATATAGGTAGGAAGGTTACAAGTGTGGAATCTGTACAGTTTCAGAACACGTGACTTCATAAATGCAAAATCACATCACTTATTGTATACAGGGAAATTGATCTGGGACCGCGACCCAATTAACACTTGTAAAAGCTCTTTAACCCACACCAGATCTGTGAGAGCTCAGGGGAGCATGGCACTGAGAAAGAAATGAAAGTCTCTGGTTTGCAGATAGTTCAGTAAAGCAGGGAATGTACAAGATCATGGAGTTCAGAATGTCCCGCTGCTGTATGACAGAGACACCAACATAGGAGGCATTGCTAGTTATAGGCAATAAATCCTCTTTCTCCCGTATCTCTAATACACATCGATCATCGTACCAGAGATTATAGGGGGGCTTTCCCTTTATAGGTCTATAAAGAAGCTGACCTGCACCGGGTAAGTCAGTAGCGTGGTTGTGCAGCATCCCCAAGTCAAGTCCACCCGGAGGATCCTCTTGAATATCCAGGCAGTTGTGAAGCTCTGGGCCAACACCAAAACCCTTTTAGGCCTGCTTCTGAGGCATCATATGTCCCGGAACACAGGGGGCTGCAGATATCACCACCTCCGAAAAATCAGTACCCACCTCTGCGTGTATATCCGCCATGATAGATAGGAGGCGGTCGAATCATTGGCACATCCTGCTCTCAAAGTCCTCTAACAGGTTCTGCATTGCCGCATAAAGTTCCACCATGCTCCCAAAACTTTATGCTTTATCAGCCACTACTCTGCGGGGTAGGTCCAGGGCACCCCCACCGCCGTCCTGCTGTGAAAGGCAAATAGCACGTAACACTCGGTTCCTGAGAGGCCTCAATGCTGGTTAGGCCCCCATCTGCATCACGAGTCAGCACTCCTCTCTGTTCCACCAAATATAGAGGATAGTCCCCCGGACTGTTGCAGGGATTAATTAAAATGAGTGCGTCTCCTTAGATGAGGGCTAAGATATATAAAACAGATATACTAGGTACCATTTGCTGGAGCTCCAGTGCAATACGTCTTTTCAAGTTGAACGCTGGCGCCGCCCCCAGAAGACCACTTCTTCTACTCTCTCTTTCTGGTTGAGAAGTGTTATTTGATTGTCTTATGAGACAGCTGGTCAGCAGCCTCCAGAGAAAATTACGGCTCACTCCACTAGGGCTTTTGCTTCCTCTTGGGCCTTTAAAAATGATGCTTCTAAGGAACAGATTTGCAAGGCGGCCCCTTGGTCATCATTGCATACTTTTTCCAAATTTTCCAAATTTGATGTTTTTTTCTCAGCTGAGGCTTCTTTTGGGAGGAAAGTTAATCAAGCGGTGGTGCCTTCTGTTTAGGTTTGCCTGTCTTGTGTATCCCTTGCTTCCATTCTGTGTCCTCTAGCTTTGGTAATGGTTCCCACTAGTAATTTATTGGATTTGTGGACTCTCCATGCCATTGGAAAGAAAACATAATTTATACTTTCCTGATAAATTCTTTTCTTTCCTGGCATGGAGAGTCCACGACCCGACCCTTATTTTATGACGGCTTTTTGTCATTGTTCTAATCCTCAGGCACCTCTATACCCTTAGTGTCTATAATTCCTCGGCTGAATGACTGGGAATTGTGGGGAGTGGGAGGATAAAAGGTGTCCAAATCAGAAAAAAAAGAAAGAAAATAATTAAAGTGCTTTAATGCCTGAGATGGGAAAATATGATTTGTTAGAGGTTTGATATGTATTTAACCATGGTACAGGTTTAAACCGATAATAAGTCTCACTTAGGAGCCACAAGCATTGCAACAGCTACTCCTGGTTAATTTGGCATTTTCTGTATGGGAGACAGATTTTAGCTATGTATTTAAAGGGACACTGAACCCAAATTCTTTCTTTCGCGATTCAGATAAAGCATGCAATTTTAGGCAACTTTCTAATTTACTCCTATTATCAATTTTTCTTCGTTCTCTTGCTATCTTTATTTGAAAAAGAATGCATCTAAGCTTTATTTTTGGTTCAGGACTCTGGACAGCTGTTTTTTATTGGTGGGTGAATTTATCCACCAATCAGCAAGAACAACCCAGGTTCACCAAAAATGGTCCGGCATCTAAACTTACATTCTTGCATTTCAAATAAAGATAACAAGAGAATGAAGAAAATTTGATAATTGGAGTAAATTAAAAAGTTGCCTAAAATTGCATGCTCTGTCTGAATCACGAAAGAAAAAATTTTTGGGGTCAGTGTCCCTTTAAGCAAATATATGTTCACTTATAAACTGCCCTTAAAAGCACATTTAAAAAGGCATTAAAGTGCATTTAATATACAAATAGAAGCCTTTTTTGGAATTTTATATGTTTTGCATAAATACTTTTTTTAATAGTTATAACAGATAAAGTGATAACTTAAAAAAACATGAAAGTCAAAATTAATTTTTACCTTGAGAACCTTGTGTCTTGAACAATGAAATAAAAACGTTGTGTTTTATGTCCCTTTAAAACACATACTGTATGTATATCTGATTAGATTATTTTGTCAAATAGGTGTTATATAAGAAAGGTATTAAACACATAGAGGCCAGTTTATCAAGCTCTGAATGGCGCTTGAGAGCCCGTGTTTCTGGCGAGCCTGCAGGCTCGCCAGAAACAGCAGTTATGAAGCAGCGGTCTAAAGACCGCTGCTCCATAATCTCTGTCCGCCTGCTCTGAGCAGGCGGACAGAGATCACCACAATTGAACCCGATCGAGTACGATCGAGTTGATTGACACCCCCCTGCTGGCGGACGATCTGCACAAGGCAGCGTTGCACCGCACTGTCGGATCAGATCCGATAGACCTTTGATAAATAGGCCTCATAGGGGTTAATCACAATCCTTTAGAAAAACTTACCAAATGTTTTATCTACAAATCCCCCTAGACTTTAATGGTATTTTTTTCTGTTGTAAATAATTAGATACATTTTTCTAAAGGATTGTGATCTACACCATAGTTACATGCAAGCAACAGCGCAATAATAAAATGCTTGTGCACAATATTGTCTTTTTGCCATAGGATAGGTGCATAGTCATGCATGCTTGAGTGCTATAGGTAATGGCACATGATCCAACTGGCTCTTACAGCATACAAGCTAAACAAATGTCACATCTATTTACATACATATATTGTAAAAATGTCTCTGATTTTATTTAAAATAAACGCTCTGCGTTCCAAACATGACATATATATTCCTTAGGACCAATTAGCTGTACATTCACTAATTGGACACTAGATGGCGCCCACTAAACATAAAGAAGAGGACAAGCAGCTCTCTTTTAAAGAGCAGTGTGACACATTTCCACCCAGTTTATGAGATTTCATACACAAAATTTATGGTACATGTTAAGCTCCTAAAAGAGTACAGACCTTTATTTGTTTCACAGTGATATAACATTATTATATTCTAGGTATGTGTTGAGGTAAGTAGTGAATTTGCCAATGTATTAAGAATCAGTTTGTTTGTTTTAATATTCAGAATTTGAAATATGGATAGCCATGTCAATATTACAGTCTCCTGGCTTGAGCAAACTAGTCTCTAAAACTACCAATCTTTCCCTCTAATCTCATAATCACAGCACTCCTTATTGGAAACAGAAGGGAAAGAACAGCAGGTTCTTCCAATAATGTATCTCATCCCCCTACATGTACATCCCCCTAGGCTGTACTTGCCTTTTTACAGGGAACCAGTTTACATTGTACACTATCGGGCCATGTGCCATCTTGTCTGCTACTCATTTGTGTTGAAGCTTAATTTGGGCTCTGAGATCGGTTGAATCCCCTCGAGACTCCCCCTTTCCGGCTCAGCTTGTCCATTCCCTGAGTCAAGAGGGGACCAACTGATCTAGCTGGTAGGGCTACTATAGCGACACTTTTCCCTACTTACCTGTTAATTGTGTGATATATTTTATGCAACCTACCCCCCCCCCAGGCGAGTCACCCAAAGCGCCCCTTTTCCCTGTGAGAAGGGAAAGTTGAACTAAACCTAGTGACGGTAATCTCCTTAACCTGTGGGCGCCCTTTAAGAGCTCCTATAAATTCAGAGGTGAAAATTGTAGTGCCCCTTTGGGGTATTTGTAGGGTCCTTTATCCCCCTAACTCTCCACCCCTTTCCTGCCTAACTTGCCTAGGTGGGTCGCCTCCCCTCTCCTTTTCCACCCTCAACAGAGGAAGTCTCCCATGCGCTCTAAGGAGAGCGTGCACATCTAGGTTTCGTCCGAGTAACCTTAACACCTCCAGGAGCTTAGGCAGAGTCTACCGCACAACCTCGAGGGTGACCCCCTAATGCATACCTAACAAGCTAACATGTGATAGTGTTTCTTCTGAGATTATACCAAGCCTGCTCTAAATGTATTTATGTAAAGCTTGTTATATACATGTGTAGTTCTAACCTTCTTTTTCAACATTGGTGCACACCTTGTAGGCATTAAAAGTGTTGCAGTTCTCTCTTATATTGCTTTTGCTAGTGGTTAGATCCTCCCAAAATGCCACATTCAGCCAGGAAGCATCCCAAATCAGCATTGAAATCTAAGAAGACAGTCTATAATAATTTCACACAGCCGACCCAAGGCCCAAACATGGAATTCCAGAGAGAACTAAGTGACCCTGACTCACAAGATGAGGGATTTAAATCCAGCATTCACTCAGCGTCCACCTTCCAACATTTCATCACTGAATCCACGTTGATGAAAATGCTAGCCACGCAGACTAAATATATAACTCATGAGATACAGCGCAGTTCTGCTGAACTTAAAAAGGAGATCTCTGAAATTTGCGAGAGAGTGGATGCACTGGAACGGAAGCAGGATGATATTGTGGTGGATCAATCTAACCTTCTCTCGTACTCAGAAAACTTAGCTGAACAAATTTCTCAACTAGAACTCAAGCTGGCTGATGTCAAGGACAGGTCCAGATGCAACAACATTAGATTCAGGGGCATCCCTGAATCTGTCACTCTGGCTGAGCTGCAAAAGTTCCTACTAGATTTGTTTCGTGATCTCATAGGCACTCCAGAGGGCCTAACTAACACAATGGAACAAGCTCACAGGGCCCTCCGCTCCAGGATGGTGGGCCCAGATAAGCCACATGATGTAATAGTTTGCTTCCACAGCTTTCTGTACAAAGATAGACTGATCCAAGCAGCCTTCAGGAAGACACCTCTCAGTGGGAGGTTTAAGAATATACAGCTCCTCCCTGACCTATCGGCTCACACTCTTCAGCAAAGGCAGCAGTTCCAACCTGTCAATACTACCCTACGTAAAAACAACATCAAGTAAAGATGGGGCTACCCCACTAGACTCATCATTACGAAAGACAATCAAACCTTTGTGGCTACAACATTAGCTCAGGGCCTCACTCTGCTAATGGGCTTGGGTCTCCTTCCCGAATCCCTCCCGCAACGAGATCCTCCTCATCCCAGATTACGTGCTTCTGCGCCAGAGTGGTCAGCAAAAGACCAAAGAATAAAATGGCCTAAGACACACCAACCTCCGGACACTAGCTGACTTTCTAGGTCTGCTTCCTACTCCTTACACTGAGGCCTACTCTTTCTATGAATGACTGTAGGTCCTAGTAATTGAATAAGGTGTTTTTTCTCCTATTCAGAAGTGGGCTTTTTGCCCGCTATAGCTGCACTAGTTTAAAAATGCACTATCAAAATTGTTTACATTGAAATGTTTTGTTGTTTAAGTTATGGTTTACTGTTTTTCAGTCACGGTTGAATATGTGAGTGGGGCTGGTGTTTCAGGCCCTTTTTCTTTATTTGTACCAAAAGGTTCTCTCCCCCCCCCACTTGGAAGCCCATACTAGGGCTCTTTTGAGGTGGACTACTTTCGCCACATCTCTGGGCACTGTTTCAGTGTCCAACCCACCTACCCATACTACCCCTAAAATCCCCTTCCCTCCCTTACCCCACTTTATAACCTACTCCCACTACTCTAGCCTTCCCCCATATTCCCCCACACTTGATATGTCCTCCATTCGGCTACTAACCCACAAAGTTAGAGGTCTTAACTCTCCTCACAAGCGCAGCCTGTTACTCAGATCTTTGAAGCATCACAATCCAGATGTTGTTTTTCTCCAAGAAACACACTGGCTAGACAGCGAACCCTTTAAACTTACCTCCAAAACTTACACCCACATTGAATCGGCCCCTTTTTCTAAAAAAGCAAGGGGAGTGGCGATTTTACTTCACAAGCGATTCGCTTTTGAATTAATCCAGGTCATCAAAGACCTTTAAGCAAGATATGTCATCCTAATCTGTAAATTAAATCATGTGGTCTACACTCTGGCATCTGTGTATCTCCCAAACTCCAACCAGCCAAGAAGCCTTAAGCACATTCTCCATGTCTTGGCACAGGTCCAAAAGGGTAGAGTCCTCTTGGCTGGCGACTTCAATATGGTCTGGGACCATAGAATAGATAGGAAAACCACCACAAAGTCTAACACGTTTTCCCCAGCCGAACATCTAGCTAGTAGGATTCGACATCTGATGTCCTGCTCAGGTTTTTATGACATTTGGAGAGCCTTTCACCCAAAAGACTATGACTATACACATGTCTCGCACCCACACAACCTGTATTCTAGGCTAGACTACATATTCTACACAGCGGATTCTCTAGTTCTAGTCACGCAGTCCAAGATTTCCCTATGTGCTTGGTCTGAACACGACCTGGTGCAAGCTGATATTCATACTACAAATATCTCACGCTCACAAACTGCCTGGCGTTTACCCCATCACCTCTTAGGAGATGTACCTTTTAGAGAGGAGCTCTGAAGAGACATTATACACTACATACAAACAAATGATAACGTGTCAGTTAGGGATGACACCTTGTGGGGTGCTGCTAAAGCCACTATTAGGGAACTCCTGATCACCAAGCAGGCACATCTTAGAAAGCAAGCCGGCCTCAACCTTTTACAAGTCCATATCAAGCTAAGACAATTAGAAGCTCAAAATAGGCGGTCTATGGATACAGATATAACCCATCAAATTACAGCTGTTAGAAATTACATATCACAAATTGAGCTCCGTAGAACACAACTTAACCTTACCAAACTAAAGCAGATGTTCTACTACAAAAGCAACAAAGCAGACACCTTGTTGGCCAATAAAATAAGAAATAGGGTGGGGGCTTCACGCATCCACTTTATACGATCTTCAGACTCCCTTCTCCAGACCCCGTCACAAATAGGCAGGGCATTTGCTGATTATTATTTTAATCTATACAATATTGCTGCCTCTGAATCACCCCAGTCAACCTCCCAAGTCAATATACGTGCCTTCTTAGATACCCTGTCATTCCCCACGCTTACTGCTGAGCAGCAAGACCTTCTGAGTCCCCCGTTTTCGCTCTCGGAAATCCTGGCGGTCATTAGAAACGCAAAGTCTTTTAAGTCGCCGGGCCCAGATGGCTTCCCAGCCCATTTTTATAAAGTCTTTGCTCGTGAGCTCTCTCCCTTATTGCTGAAGCTGTATTATCTAGCTACAGAAGAAGGCTACTTTCAGAAAGAATTTCTGGAAGCCACCATAGTTACCATCTTAAAACCAAACAAGGACCCCTCTCCTCACCCTTTCCTCTCAGCTTAATAAACCACTTTCGGTTATCTCTCTCGATGCCAAAAAGGCTTTCGACCGAGTTAGGTGGCAGTATCTATGGGAGGTCCTCAAACATTTCCAGTTCCCTAGTGGCATGGTAGATGCGATCAAAGCCCTTTATTCAACCCCTACGGCTTCTGTGAGTGGGCTAGGCTTCCACTCCTCTCTCTTCCCCATAACAAATGGCACTAGACAGGGTTGCCCACTGTCGCTGCTGCTGTTCGCACTGGCAATTGAACCCTTGGCGGAGCAAATTAGGGCGGACCCTCAAATTCAAGGTGTCACCTTGTTTGGTACTTCACACAAAGTTGCGTTATTTGCGGAAAACCTCACACTCTTTTCGCCTGATCCTGCGCAGTCCATCCCCAAACTCTTAGAGACTCTAGCTTCCTTTGGTGCCCACTCTTACTACAAGTTGAACCTTTTGAATATGGAGGTGTACACGTAGGGCTTCCCAGGTACACAGTTAGCTTCTGTCATGGTACCAGGAATCAGACTGAGACGAGAAGTGCAAAAATAATCACACCTTTATTAATAACAAAAAAATAATAAAAAGCCCACAAGTCAAATAACAAGCCAGGAGTCAAAACCAGAGCTGGTAGTCAGACGAGACGAGTCAGGAGCCAAATCAAATAGTCAGACGAGCCGGAATCAGGAACAAGGAAAACAGCAGAGTTAGGAACAAGCCAGGGATCAGGAACCAGGAAGGACATCAGACAGCCAGGTAATACACAGGAATTCTCACAAACAGGTCTGAGACAACACAAAGGCAAAGCATACTGAACAGAGGCCCTTTAAATAATAAGTGATGACATCACAATTCTGAGACTGCATCCTGTCTCACACAGATGATGCACACCAGTCTGGCCATAAAAGGAAGTGCAGGAAATGAGCAGCATCCCCCACAATGCACCATAGTCAGCAAGAGAGGTGAGTAAAATGGCTGCCAGCAGCACATGGCAAACAAAACAGGGAAAAAACCTTGACAGCTTCCCTAAAAAGAAGGGTTATTGCGGAAACGGGCATGGAAGGCACAGAGGAGGGCAGGAGCATGAACATCAGAGGAGGGAACCCAAGAACGTTCCTCCGGACCGTAGCCCCTCCAGTGAACCAAATACTGTACATGGCCCCTGGACATACGAGAGTCAATAATGCTGCTGACCTCATACTCCTCATGGTTGTCAACAAACATAGGACGGGGACGAGGCAACACAGTGGTAAACCGATTACAAACCAATGGTTTCAAGGGAGACATGAAAAACATTGCAGATGCGCATTTCAGGAGGAAGGTCAAGAGAGTAGGCCACAGGATTGACCTGTCTGAGTATTTGAAAAGGACCAACATAACGGGAGCCAGTTTATTGGAAGGCACACGAAGGTTCAAGTTGCGGGAGGACAGCCAAACTCTCTCACCAACCTGGTAGGAAGGCGCAGGCAGATGCCTACGATCAGCCTGGAACTTTTGGCGCTGTATAAAACGATGAAGGCAATCCTGAATCTGCACCCACGTGGAACGGAGTTGCCGGAGATGCTCCTCTAAAGCCGCAATACCCTGAGACATGAATGAATCGGGCAACAAGGATGGTTGAAACCCATAATTCGCCATGAACAGGGATAACTTGGAGGAAGCATTAATAGCACTATTACAAGCAAACTCTGCCCAAGGTAACAGTTCAGACCAATTATTGTGGTGATCTGAGACATAGCAATGGAGGAACTGTTCCAGAGCTTGATTAGACCGTTCCGCAGCCCCATTGGATTGAGGGTGATATGCCGAGGAGAAGGAAAGCTGGATCCCCATTTGAGTACAAGGAACTCCAAAATCTGGAGACAAACTGGCTACCCCGGTCCGACACTATCTCCTTGGGTAACCCATGTAAACGGAAGACCTCCCGGGCAAAAATTGAAGCAAGCTCCTGAGCGGTAGGCAACTTCATCAAAGGAATGCAATGTGACATTTTAGAAAAACGGTACCACCATAAGGATAACAGTATTGCCATTGGAAACAGGGAGCTCGACAATGAAGTCCATGGAAAGATGTGTCCAAGGACGCTCACCATTAGCAATAGGTTGAAGAAGACCCACAGGAAGACGTCGAGGAATTGTCGAGTGACAGACCAAATCATTTGGTTCTTGCCTGGGTGACCTGTGGCTTTAGGATAGTGGTAAGTGTGCAAAAGTTTAGTTCAAAGATTCTCAGGAACAAAACACTTACCACTAGGTTTCTCAGGAGGTGCATTGGTTTGTGCAGCCAGGATCTCCTCCCCCAAGGGAGAAGTCAAATTAGTACGTATGGTAGCTAAAATATGGTCAGGAGGTATAACAGGAGTAGGTACAGACTCCTCCTTGGACAGAGGCGAAAATTGTCGAGAGAGGGCATCAGCCCTAACATTCTTACTACCAGGCAGGTAGGAGATCACATAATTAAACCGAGACAAAAATAGCACCCATCTGGCCTGTCGGGGCGACAAACGTTTTGCTTCAGATAGATAAGTTAAATTCTTGTGGTCAGTAAGAATGAGCACTGGCACGCTAGTACCCTCGAGAAGATGCCTCCATTACTTGAGTGCCAAAATTATGGCCAGTAATTCCCTGTCGCCAATTTCATAATTGCACTCCGCTGGAGACAATTTCTTAGAGAAGAAACCACACGGATGCAAGGAACCGTCAGGCGTAGGACATTGAGACAAGAGGGCAGCTACTCCAGTATCAGACGCATCGACCTCAAGAACGAAAGGCAGGACAGGGTTAGGATTAGCCAGAACTGGAGCAGCAGCAAAGGCAGTCTTAAGACTATCAAAGGCCTTAATGGCAGTAGGTGACCAATGGAGTGGATCATTCTCTTTACGGGTCATGTCTGTGATAGGTTTGACCAAGGAAGAAAAGTTTTTAATAAACTTTCTATAGTAATTGGCAAACCCCAAAAAACGTTGAATAGACCGAAGACCAACTGGGCGAGGCCACTGCAGAACTGCAGATAACTTGTCAGGATCCATGGAGAACCCTGCAACGGAGATAACATAACCTAGGAAATTTGCTTGTGTCTGATGGAACTCACATTTCTCGAGTTTACAAAACAGGCCGTTCTCACGTAGTCTCTGAAGAACCCGTGTAACATCAGAACGATGAGCATCAAGTGTGGGTGAGTGTATGAGGATGTCGTCTAAGTACACCACAACACACTGTTACAAAATATCTTGTAGGACATCATTAATAAATTCCTGGAAAACAGCAGGAGCATTACATAGGCCAAAGGGAATTACAAGATACTCATAAAGCCTGCTCCTGGTGTTAAACGCTGTTTTCCATTCGTGGCCCTCCTTGATCCTAATGAGATTGTACGCTCCTCTCAAATCAAATTAAGTAAAGACCGTAGCTCCCTTGAGGCGGTCAAAAAGTTCCGTAATGAGCGGAATAGGGTAAGCATTCTTAATGGTAAGACGATTAAGACCCCTATAATCGATGCATGGTCTTAATTCCCCACCCTTTTTCTTCACAAATAAGAAGCCAGCCCCTGCAGGAGAGCAGGATTTCTGGATGATCCCCCGTGACAGAGCATCGGCAACATACTCCTCCATAGCACAATTCTCTGAAACAGACAGAGGGTAAACCCGGCCCCGAGGAGGAATGGCTATGGCACAATCGTAAGACTGGTAAGGAGGCAACATACCGGCATGCACCTTGTCAAAAACATCTAGGAACTCTCGGTACTCCTCTGGTAATTGAGATATCGAAGAAGTGCACAAGACTTTAACTGGTTTCTGAAGACAAGTGGAAATACATTGCGGGGACCACTGTTCCCTCTAAGGCCAGTTTTGTGAGCAGCCCAGCAGTGAAACAGTTAATTAGAGCAATTAGCGAACACTACCCAATGCAGACTGCAAGGTGTGGCTCCCCTATTAACTCTTTCATTGCTGGACCGCTCACAAAACTGACCTTAGCGGGAACACTGGCAGGGACCACGACAAAATTTCGGACCTGCGCCAGTCAAGACTGGGATTGTGCTTTTGGAGCCAGGGATAACCCAGAACAACCAGAAAATGCGGAGAGTTTATCACCTGGAACTGGAGGGTTTCAAAATGGAGAGCCCCAACAGCCATGGACAATGGAGCAGTTTCGTGAGTAACAAGTGCTGGCTGAAGGGCCTGCCATCAATGGCCTCAATAGCAAGCGGAACGGACCGAGGCAAAACAGGAATGGAGTGTTTTGATACAAAAAGCACTGTCAATGAAATAGCCTGCAGCACCGGAGTCAACAAGAGCCTGGGTGACTATGGAGGAGTCCACCCAGTAAAGGACAACCGTGACCAAAGGTTTCTCCTTAAGTGGTTTCGGGGATGAGGATAAACCACCCAAGGTCTGCCCCCGACAGGACCTTAGGTGTGAGCGTTTCCCGGCCGTGTAGGACAAGACTTCAAAAGGTGGCCCTGTAACCCACAATAGAGGCAGAACCTCTTCCTCCTCCTAAAGGCCCTCTCCGCCCCGGAGAGACACGTGAATCCCAACTGCATCGGCTCAGCAGTACCTGGTGACTCGGGACCAGGAGGCATGGGGGGAGAGGGAGGCATGGGTGGGAACAAACACGTAGGAGACAACAGAACAGGAGGCTTCCGCAAGCGCTCCTTGAAAGAGGGCCTCTCTCTGAGTCTGATGTCAATTAGGATCAAAAAAGACACCAATGCCTTGAGATCCTCTGGTAAATCTCTGGCAGAAACTTCGTCTTTAATCGCATCAGAGAGCCCAGGAAAGAAGGCGGCAACAAGGGCTTCATTGTACGGAACTCAATAGCATACTGAGCAACAGATCTTGTACCTTGCTGAATGGACATGAGTCGTTTAGCAGCAGAGGAGGAGCGAACCGGAACATCAAATACCCTTCGAAAGGAGGCCACAAATTCAGGGTAATTTGAAATCACAGGTTTATTAGTCTTCCACAAGGGATTAGCCCAGGCAAGAGCTGTGTCAGAGAGTAACGAGATGAGAAATCCCATCTTAGCTCTGTCAGAGGGAAACGCCTGAGGTAACATCTCAAAGTAAATGCCCACCTGGTTCAAAAACCCTCTGCACTGAATAGGATCACCTCCATATCGCTGAGGTAGAGGTGCAGAACTGGACATGCTCCTGGTAGGACTAGGTGCAGCAGCGGAAACAGACACAGCCATAACTTGTGGGACACTTTGGTCCAAATGTGCAGCACGAGTCAGCAGGGTTTGCAGGGCTAGTGCAAATTGATACAAGCGGTGATCCTGTTCATCCATCCTGGAAATGATGGCAGGTAAAGGTGGATTATTAGCCCCATCAGGATTCATGGCCTTTGCGTAATGTCAGGGTGCCAGGAATCAGACTGAGAGGAGAAGTGCAAAAATAATCACACCTTTATTAATAACAAAAAAATAATAAAAAGTCCACAAGTCAAATAACAAGCCAGGAGTCAAAACCAGAGCTGGTAGTCAGACGAGCCGAGTCAGGAACAAGGAAAACAGCAGAGTCAGGAACAAGCCAGGGATCAGGAACCAGGAAGGACGTCAGACAGCCAGGTAATACACAGGAACTCTCACAAACAGGTCTGAGACAACGCAAATGCAAAGCATACTCAACAGAGGCCCTTTAAATAATAAGTGATGACATCACAATTCTGAGACTGCATCCTGTCTCACACAGATGATGCACACCAGTCTGGCCATAAAAGGAAGTGCAGGAAATGAGCAGCATCCCCCACAATGCACCATAGTCAGCAAGAGAGGTGAGTAAAATGGCTGCCAACAGCACATGGCAAACAAAAAAGGGAAAAAACCTTGACAGCTTCCCTAAAAAGAAGCTTTAATTTTACCTGGACGGAAAAATCTGTTTTACATCTGGGAGTTCGTTTGTCTAGTTGTCTCCCTCAGATAATCAAGGACAACTATCTCCCTCTCCTCTCTTCACTTCACTCCCTAAAGAATGACTGGATTTGTCACATGTGTCCTGGCTGGGCAGGATAGCTGCATTAAAAATGTCTTTCCTCCCCAGGCTCACCTACTTGTTGAGATGTCTCCCTATCAGGATCCCTAGGCACATCCTCTTGCAGTTTCAGAGTGGGCTAACAAAATATATCTGGCAGGACAGACCACCTAGAGTGGCGCACAGAATTCTCCAACTCCCTAAAACTTCTGGAGGTATAGCGTCACTGTTGGTTCTCCGATACTATGAGGGAGCAATGCTTACTCATGTGTCCCAATGGGGAGTTAAACACTCCCAATCTAAATTCTATCCATTTGCGAGACCTAATCTGGACCCCACCACAATGCTGTAGAGAACTGGACTTGATCAAGCCTGTGATCCGCGAATGTCTGGATTTTCGGGACAAGATTAGGCACCAACCTCACATAGCTCCTCACCCCTCCCCTATTACCTCGATGATGGGACTCCTATCGGGATTGCAGGATTCTCACCCCAATAAATGGATACAATTAGGAGTTAACCTTGTTTCGGACCTCTGGTCCTCCGCTCCTCAGGGCTCCTTTAAGCAACTCTCTCAAATCAGTACTAGCACTCTGATCCCACCGTATTTGCCCTTCGAGTTTCATAGACTAAAGAGCTACCTAAATAGCTGGGGATTCAGTCCGAGTCTTGCCCGTCCTCTGACCCTTTGGGAGACTATTTGGGGCCAGGGAGATAGACTGCGCAGACCACTATCCATTCATTATTCTTTACTTGGTGGCACCCCTTGTCCCGAGGTTCCAGCCCATTTAGCGCGCTGGGAGTCATTATTGGAGACACGAGTACCTCCTCATATTTGGGAGCGCACCTTCTCTCTTACCCAAAAAGCCATTCACTGCACAATGTTATATGAAACTTATTATAAACTCTTATCCCACTGGTATTATATACCTACTAGATTGGCAAAAATGTTCCCGAGCACATCTCCTGAGTGCTGGAAGAGATGTGGCCAGAGAGGCAACGCACTGCATATTTGGTGGGAGTGCCCTGTAATTCAGCCTTTATGGCAGAGATGTTTCTCAGTCCTATCCAATTTAGGTATACCTCTTCCTAAATCCCCCGGCCTTAGCCTTACTACACATAGGGGTCCACACTCTACCCAAACATCTCTCATATATTTGTATTTACCTATTCACGACTATCAAACACATTATAGCATGTGCATGGAAAAAGGAGTCCCCTCCTAGATGGTCCGCAGTCTGCAATACTATGGTGTATATCTATACTATGGAGAAGGACATCTTTTATAAACTCAACAACTCAGACTTATTTGAACTCGTCTGGATAGACTGGAAGGAGAGATATGATATTGAGTGGAAACCCAATATTTTGACCTCTGACCCCTAGTTGAATCGGGAGACATACAGTGCGCCCGCAATTAACACGACAGACTAATGAAGGTGATAGTACCCTTTTCTCTCTCTCCCTTCCTTCCCCATCCCTTTCATTCCCCTACCCCCCTTCCCTTATCCAGCGAACATGATAAAACGAGGAACTATGAATCCTCTTTGCACTTGAATCTTACTTCTAAGTTTCCCTTTTACAAAATACAGAGAAGCTTAATTACTAATTTATCTTATAATAACCTGCTTAACATTTAAGATTACCATGTTCTCTTGAATTAATTACCTGGATCTTCAGGCCATTTTTGTAACATGGATGATTACTGATATCTGTCTTGTATATTCTTTACTCTTTTTGTTTGTATTTTCGATATTTTGGTCACTAAAGCTCTTTTGGAAAAACAAAACAAAAAAAAATGTTACAGAATAGAATTTGTGAACAGAGAAGGAGTTCAAGCTACAGATATACTGTACAGAGTATTTAGGCTGCTTTACTCCCAATGTTTAAACATTGCAAAATGAAGTATGTTGGCGTTATGATTTAAGGGCATGACTATGGTATAGTTTCTAATTATCCTGTAATTTATAGAATTATCCTGACCTGTTAGCTCTTTTCACATTGTCCTCTTTATTTTATTAATTATGTCCATTTAAGGGCCAGATTACGAGTGGAGTGCAAAATTGTGCTTTTGCAAGCACGATATTTGCGATCCACTCATAATACCAGCACACACTTCCATAGCCTTCAATTGGTGCCTCGTTCTGATGCTGTCATATACGGCACAGAACCTAAGCGCAGCGAAGGGGGTAAGTCGCGCAGCGAAGGGGGTAAGTTGCACTGCGATGGGCAGCAAATTGAAAATATGAATATATACATATATATGTATATTTTTATATGTTTATTTACACATATTAACACATACTGTAAATATATATGGTTAATAAGGATCATTGGCACTAGAATTCATAAGACTCAGTTTATACCCACTTACTTTTATAAAGAAATGTGTAAGTGTGTAGTGCAACAGAGCTATATTTGTATGAATATATACAGAAAAAAAGAAGAAAACCATCAGTAGGTGGCATAAGAGTATGTCTCCCACTGGTGGCTTAAGTATACCCTTTCCTGGCACTTAACCTTATACAGTCATATCAAAAAATCAGAGGTCACCACCTATAATTGCTTTAAACAAACCATTTTAATTCATACACATTCTGATGCAAAAATGTTTATAGATACCAATTGCAAAAACAAGAAATTAGATTCCAAATAAGCCACAAAAGCGGTAACTGTACTTTAGTCCAAGCAGGTTAATAAGGGTACCCTTTATTAAAGGATTCAGGGAGCTCCCTGTTATGATAATTCACCAGTTCACCAGTTGTGGGCTATTTCTACCCAATAATATGTCCCATTATATACAAGCACACATCCACAGGCATTTAGGCAATTGCTTTATATAGCGTGAACCCCGTTAGTAAGCAAGGTTAGAGCTAAGCAGTCTCCCCTGTATATACAGTCTGTTGATAGCATAAGTAAAGGACAGGTAAGCGGTCAGCCCTCCAAACTCCCTTCAGTGTATTCAACTTAAAGAATGATTGATTTGTGAGTGGGGCTTTGTCAGTGACCCACCTTACCCTCCTGTTTGACTCTGCTTTAATCCAGTATGGTAGACGACGCAGGGTCAATTGCAGATTGAAACCTTATGCTTACTGAACCATCGCTGGCATTCCAATTCTTCCACAATTTTTGTCACCTGCTTGTGGTGGCTTTCACGGGTCCTGGTGTCTCCTGCTGGAGTAAAGTGTAGCTGCCTTGCTACGCACGTTTCACCCCTAAAGGCATGGGGCTTCTTCCGGCTTAATTTGATGGCGTCACTCTGTATTGACGCCCTATAAGGATGTATATCTCTGGATTATTTTCCTCCGGGTGAATTAGAGACATTAAATGTTAATTTTTTTAATTTTAGTTTTGATACCACTAGTGGTTTGTTTGTGGCTTAATGATATTTACATATACATGACGTTAATCATACTTCCTTAACTTATTTAAACACAGCACTTCAGCAAATTATATATTGTTATTAATCTCACTGCAATATTTATTCTCTCTATTACACTCTTATCATTTAGAGATACAATGCTGAGTTAAGGTAATTTCAACACTAAATATTATATGACCATAAACAATAGTCAGAAGTTTAACAGCCTAAAAAAGGAGCAAAATTAAGTTCCTCATTCATGCCTTTTGGTTTTAGGGAACCTAAATTGAAGATCCAGTTACGTTCTTTCTTTAGTAATAATTTATCCAAATTACCACCTCTTACATTCAGCTCCACTAATTTTAGTCCTCTGAATCGTATAGTTTCCTCATTGTAGTGAAAATAGTGCCTCGCTACACTTCTTGTCTTTATGCATTTATTCTTTATGTCTCTTTTATGTTCCTTAATTGTCTCTTTGAGTTCACGGTATATAGTACCTGGGACAGCTACACTGTAACATATACAAAACCCCTTCTGTTTTACATGTAATATGTCCTTTAATTTTATATGTCTTCCCTGTATTGTCACAGAATGTATTTCCTCTCATCCTGTTATCACAGACTGAACATTTCGTGCATCTGAAATTAACATCTCTTACTTTATGTTTATTTAACCACATTTTACTCTAATGGTCTTTAAACAGACTATTCACAAGTATGTCCTTTAAATTGGGTGCCCTCTTAGCTGTTAAAGGGACACTGTAGCCAAAAAAAATCTTTTGTGATTCAGATAGAGCATGCAATTTTAAGCAACTTTCTAATTTACTCCTATTATCAAATTGTCTTCATTTTCTTGTTATGTTTATTTGAAAAGCAAGAATGTAAGTTTAGATGCCGGCCCATTTTAGGTGAACAACCTGGGTTGTCCTTGCTGATTGGACAGCACCTTAAAACAAGTGCTGTCCATGGTTCTGAACCCACAATTTGCTGGCTCCTTAGCTGAGATGCCTTCTTTTCAAATAAAGATTGTAAGAGAATGAAGAAAAATTGATAATAGAAGTAAATTAGAAAGTTGCTTACAATTACATGCTCTATCTGAATCATGAAAGAATTTTTTTGGCTACAGTGTCCCTTTAAGTTTGGTCTCTCTCTCACCATTTGCTCTATTGATTTGTCTAAAGTTAAGATATGCCAATGTTTTCTCAAAATAGATACCAAACTGTACCATTGCTCATTAAATATACTAACAAAGCAGATATAATTAGTAGTGTCATCACAAACTTTAGGGTTATATAAAAGGCTATCTCTATTGCTTTCTCGTGCTCTACAAAATGCTCTCTTGAGTGTTTTTTTTGTGAATAACCTCTCTCCTTGAACCTTAATTGAAGAGCTTTAGCTTCAGTTTTAAAATTATCCATATCAGTACAATTTCTACGGTGCCTCAAATATTGGCCTTGAGGTATATTTTTCAGAAGATGTGGTAAATGATGGCTATCAGCATGAAGTATAGTATTCCCAGCTGTACTCTTTCTAAATGTTTCTGTGAAAATATCTGTATTGGGGTTTTTTTTATTTTCAAATCTAAGAAGGCTACTTCAGTTTCACTCCAGGAATAAGTGAATTTTAAACTATAATTATTGGTATTCAGTCTATCCATGAAATCAGTTAGTTGCTCTATGCTTCCCTCTCAGAACATTACAATATCATCGATAAATCTGAGCCATAAACTAATATGGCCCAGATCAAGGTTAGAGGCATCAAGTACAGACTCTCTTTCTTATCCCCCTAAATACAGACAGACATAGGTTGGGGCACAGCAAGTACAGTTACTGCTTTTGTGGCTTATTTGGAATCTAATTTCTTGTTTTTGCAATTGGTATATAAATACATTTTTGCATTTCGATTTTTGTTTCAGAATATGTATGAATTAAAATGGTTTGTTTAATGCAATTATAGGTGGTGACCTCTGATTTTTTGATAAGACTGTATAAGGTTAAGTGCCAGGAAAGGGTATACTTAAGTCACCAGTGGGAGACATACTCTTATGCCACCTACTGATGGTTTTCTTCTTTTTTTCTGTATACATAAATATATATGTATAAGTATATATATATATATATATATATATATATATATATATATATATATATATTAACAGTTTTAACAAGGTCCCCATAGACTGCAATGTAAAGGCATTTTTAGCACCCCACACTTGCTCACTTTAGTTATTTTTTAATTAAATAAAGGTGCTACTATATTACTATATTTTTTTTATTAATGAACACTACACTTAATTTTGGGGGCAATTGGGCACTTTTGGAAAATTAACCAGAGATCTGATGTCTAGTTAATTTTAAGAGCGCTAATTGCTACCGCAAGCTTGTGGTAGCAATAACCATCCACTTGTAATGGCTGGTTATTATCTCACATCCATAAACGGGCGAATTTGCTTGTTTACAGCCACGCAATAAATTAGCGTTTCACTTGTAATCTGGTCCTACGTTTTTTATTTCTCAGATAAACCTGGTATTATCCAACGAGATTTAGAATGCCCATTCCCATTCCATACGGCTCAGACTCTGCCCCTAGCTTCAGGAAATCCTGATTCTACCCCAGGATGTCTTTTTTCACCCCAAGCCACTTGGGCCCTTGACCCTAAAACCTTTTTGGGGGTTTATAAAATTAAAAAAAATAAATGAAATGCTATAGGATATGTGGTAGGGAATCTTTAATCCTTCAGCAACTGCAGAAAAGCCAATCCAGAGCCATTATAGGAATAATTTACAGATGTGCACATTTGGAGAGTAATGGAAAGTGTCATAAGCAGCTGAAGACTTCGACTACACCCCTCACATTTTTGTAAATATTTTATTATATCTTTTCATGTGACAACACTGAAGAAATGACACTTTGCTACAATGTAAAGTAGTGAGTATACAGCCTGTATAACAGGGTAAATTTGCTGTCCCCTCAAAATAACTCAACACACAGCCATTAATGTCTAAACCGTTGGCAACAAAAGTGAGTACACCCCTAAGTGGAAATGTCCAAATTTTGTCCAAAGTGTGAAAAATTTGTGTGGCCACCATTATTTTCCAGCACTGCCTTAACCCTCTTCAGAGCTTCACAGGTTGCCACTGGAGTCCTCTTCCACTCCTCCATGACGACATCACGGAGATGGTGGATGTTAGAGACCTTGCGCTCCCCCACCTTCCGTTTACGGATGCCCCACAGATGCTCAATAGGGTTTAGGCCTGGAGACATGCTTGGCCAGTCCATCACCCTTACCCTCAGCTTCTTTAGCAAGGCAGTGGTCGTCTTAGAGGTGTGTTTGGGGTCGTTATCATGTTGGAATACTGCCCTGCGGCCCAGTCTCCGAAGGGAGGGGATCATGATCTGCTTCAGTATGTCACAGTACATGTTGGCATTCATGTTCCCTCAATGAACTGTAGCTCCCCAGTGCAGACAGCACTCATGCAGGCCCACACCATGACACTCCCACCACCATGCTTGACTGTAGGCAAGACACACTTGTCTTTGTACTCCTCACCTGGTTGCCGCCACACACACTTGACACCATCTGAACCAAATAAGTTTATCTTGGTCTCATCGGACCGCAGGACATGGTTCCAGAAATCCATTTCCTTAGTCTGCTTGTCTTCAGCAAACTGTTTGCGGGCTTTCTTGTGCACCATCTTTAGAAGAGGCTTCCTTTTGGGATGACAGCCATGCAGACCAATTTGATGCAGTGTACAGCGTATGGTCTGAGCACTGACAGGCTGACAGCCACCCCCCCCCCGTCAACCTCTGCAGCTGGCAGCACTCATACGTTTATTTTCCAAATACCTCTGGATATAACGCTGAGCATGTGCATTCTACTTCTTTGGTCGACCCGTTCTGAGTCAAACCACTGTATGGTCTTGCCCCCCGTGCAGCAGCTCAGTTTCAGGGTCTTGGCAATCTTCTTATAGACTAGGCCATCTTTATGTAGAGCAACAATTAATTTTTTCAGATCCTCAGGGAGTTCTTTGCCATAAGGTACAATGTTGAACTTCCAGTGACCGGTATGAGTGTGAGGTCGATAACACCAAATTTAACACACCTAGCACATTTACACTATTATACAGGCTGTACACTCACTACTTTACATTGTAGCAAAGTGTCATTTCTTCAGTGTTGTCACATGAAAAGATATAATAAAATATTTACAAAAATGTGAGGGGTGTACTAACTTTTAAGATATATATATATATATATATATATACACACACATTTATATATATATACATACACACAGACATTTGTATGTTTTACATTTATTATGCTTAGCTAAAAAAATTTTTTTTATATATATATATATATATATATATATATATATATATAATTTATTTTTTCTTCTTTTCTTTTAAACAAACTGAGGATTTTTACAAATCTAACAACTGAAAGTGCACACTGCCAACTTCACAAGCCTAACCCTACAATGTATTTCTCCCTAACTGGCTTCAGAAGAAATTATACGATAAGGCACTCCAAAACATTTTTACTAATAAAATGTCAGCCACTAGTTTTACTCTAGTAAGTAAGTCCAGATTGTCTCTTTCACATAAGTCACATGACAGGTGGAGTTTGATCACTAAAAAAAAAAAACAATTGCAGCAAACAAGGTGATTATCTGTGTGAAAATCTTTCACACCTGGCTGATACATTAAGATATTACAACCCTACACAAAAGTCTTGTCATACAAAAGTGCAATATGTCCCTTTAAGTGAGGATTAAAAGGGCATCAAACTTAACCTATAGATGCACGGGTTAAATAAGACTCGATGTCGAAACGAAGGCTACATAATACGTGTAAAGCACACTGCCATGTTCTATTATGCTAAGTGATTACATCATAGCACTTATTTTGATTGAAATATTGTGGAAATAATTTTTCCTTTGAAGTAATTGGCCTTTCAAATCTGCGTTGCAACTATGGAAAATAGCAGCATGGGAGTAAGTTTGATTGATGGAAAAACGTGGAATAGATGTACAGGTTTAGATGGTAAATGTGCTCTTGTAATAATATCCATTAATTATCACACATCAAAAGTAATTTGTTTCCTTAGTAATTGAATTAAAGATCGAAACATAAATAACATTTCTAAAGGCACAAAACAGTGAAGTAATAAAATGCTCAGATACACTATAGCATCTTCTAACTGCTTTACTGCAACACCCCTCTATGTTTAACCCCCACAAACCATACAGTTAAAAAGGACAGGGAAGTGCAAAAAGAAAATGCTCTTATTGCAAATTAGTTAAACACATAGTTAAAGTCAGCACCAGAGCTGCAAAGGGCTACTGGGATGCATTTATGTAGTCACAAATCACAAGCCAGCTCCCATTACTGCTCCAGAGCCCACCTAAACTGGACGTAGACGTGAGCCAATTAGAAGTGCAGTAGGAGAAGCTCAAGAGCTTTAGGGCATTGCCTTTGTGGGATCAAACACATAATCAAATGCATTGTAGTAGTGTAATAATAACAATAATAATTATTATCGGTTATTTGTAGAGCGACAACAGATTCTGCAGTGCTAGAAACAGAGTGTAATGCTCGTGGGATACCCTTCTATCAGACCGAACTCGGCCAGTAGTCTTGTTATCCACTGGAATGGTCAGGCAGGCAGGATTCGGGAACAGTAAAGCAGTCTAAGGACAACCCACTAGAATGGTCAGACAGGCAGGGTTTGGCAACGGTAAAGCAGTCCAAGGGCACACCACTTGAATGGTGAGGCAGGCAGGGTTTGGTAACAAAGAGGCAATCCAGAATAACAGGGGTTAATAAGCAGAGTAGTCAGTCAGGCAGAGTTCAGTAGCAATATATTAGTCCAGCAATTTAGGGGTTAAACAGGTAGAGTAGTCAGACAGGCAGGGTTCAGCAGCAATATATCAGTCCTCCAGCAATTTAGGGGTTAAACAAGTAGAGTAGTCCGACAGGCATAGTTCAGCAGCAGCATATAGATCCAGCAATTCAGACAGGCAGGGTTCAAAACACAGCAAGGCAAATAAGAAGAAAAACGATCTATCACTCCCAGGAGTACACAAAGTAACAGCTACACTTGGGCAGTGATAGATCGTTTGGAGGCTTACATAGGCGCAGGACTCGTGCCACAGATGTCGGGACCGGCACCAGGAGAAGGGAGCGTGCGGCGATGATGTGAGTGCCGGACGCATCCGACCCGACACATCCCATGGCAACGGCTAGAGCGGCGCAGCATGACACATAGGCAGTATACAAGGAAACATTTATAGGGATCAAATGGGTAGAGGGCCCTGCCAAGAGTCGCACTGTTGTAGTCAGCTCATAAGAAGGTGATCTACAAACAGCTGGGCTCTTAGGCTTACATGCTAAGGGGGTTCATGGCAGATAGTAATGGAGGAGAGAAACTGGTATAAAGAAAGGTTAGTGTAGGTTGTATGCATCCCCGAACAGTAGAGTCTTTAGGGAGCGCTTGAAGCTTTCAAAACTAGGGGAGAGTCTTGTGGAGCAAGGCAGATAGTTCCACAAGATGGGAGTAGGGAAATAGGGCGGTAGTTGGATGGGGAGGTTGGATCGAGAGGTTTTTTGAGGATACATGTGACCAGTGCATGCTTCAGAGATGAGGAAAATATACTGGTCCTGAGGGAGAGGTTGAAAATGTGTGTGCATATAGGGGTAAGGGTAGAAGAGAGGGAGGGGAGTAGATATGAGGAGATAGGGTCAAGGGGACAGGTAGTGAGGTTAGAGCACAGTATAAGTGCAGAAACTTCTTCCTCAGTAAAAGGGGAGAAAGAGCTAAATTTATGACTATGTGGGTTGTGGTTGATTGCGGGCATTTAAGGGGGTGAGAGAATGGAAGTATGTTGAGAGCTGATTTCATTTCTGATGGAGTTGACTTTGTTATTGAAGTGGCTGGCAAAATCTTGAGCTGACAGAGAAGATGTATTAGGAGGAGGGGGTGTGCGGAGAAGAGTATTGAAAGTGGAGACATTTTAAGTTTGAAGAAAGAGTATAGATAAGATAAGTAATGTTGCTTATAGAGATAAAGGGCAGAATAGTAGGAGTTCAAGATGAACTTGTGAAGAAAGTCAGCTGAACTCTGAGATTTTCTCCAGTGCTGCTCAGCAGTACGGGAACATCTGCGTAGGTACTGTGTCAGAGGAGTATGCCAGGGTTGGGGATGAGTGTGTGATTTCCGAGCTATGGAAAGAGGGGCCAGAGTGTCAAGGACCGATGTAAGGGTGGAATTATAGTGGCAGATAGATTGGTCAGGCAGGGCAGGAAAACATAAATTATGACTTACCAGATAATTTTCTTTCCTTCAATACAGGGAGAGTCCACAGCTGCATTCATTACTTGTGGGAATACAGAACCTGGCCACCAGTAGGAGGCAAAGACACCCCAGCCAAAGGCTTAAATACCTCCCCCACTTCCTCCATCCCCCAGTCATTCTGCCGAGGGAACAAGGAACAGTAGGAGAAATATCAGGGTGAAAAAGGGTGACAATATAAGGGTGAATGTAGGATGTTAGGAGGAACAAGTAGCCGTCCCACAATCAGAACCATAGGAACTCATGTCAGAGACCCCCAAAGATGTCACCACACTCAAACTGAGTCATAGACCTCTAAGGAGGCCTGTGTTCCGCTATCTCCTAAAGCCAGCTAAACACACACCTCCACCAACAAGGAGGAAGTTAATCAGCTTCCAAACCTCACACTCCCCAGACCTAAAGGAAAAAACAGAACGTTCTGATAAAGTCTGACAGAAACATCAAGGTAAGATTCCCAAAAAAGAGGAGAACCTCATCCCATTTGGACAATGGATAGCCCTATTAGAAGGGAGAACTCAAGAAGGAAAAACATATTGTAATAGTTGCAACACCTGAACTATAACACGTGGAAACACCACAACAGACAAAATAGGTCCTTGAATAAGATTCAAAACCCACCTCTTGTACAGGTACAAAGGAAAACCGATGTTGCCCTAACCAAATAACTTAACACTTGGAAGATCAAAGATTTCTGAACCAAGTACCAACAGATAGGAAAAACTACCTGTGAAAACGTACCAGAAAAAGGAACCATAACTGCGTCCATCTGCAACCTTCCGCTTGCCAGGCAGCTAGGCCAACCCAGATTATCTTGGCAGGGAGCCCCTCGAACAAAAACTAGTTAGACAAACCCTTCACCAGCTCATTTTAGAGGGGAACAAGATACTCTAGAAACCAGAAGAAAGTCCAGACAAGCTAGTTCCTCCCGACACCAGAAGGGAGACCTCCATGCCTAGATAGGAGATGAGGAACCAGAACAAACTGAAGGGAAGACCGATAAAAATAGCTTGCGAACACACATTCATGGTACAAGGAGCTGCAGCAGGTTTCAAACTGCAAACCTTCCGCTTGCTAGGCAGCTAAGCTAACCATCAGGCTACTACAGCTGAAACCTTCCAGAAAGGAAAACCTTCTCTCGATTAGGTCCCAGCGAACCCTTGCAAATCTCCCTGGAAGGCGTAAGAGACCTTAACCCTGTAGGTCCCCACCACAAGGGAACTCTCAGATAGCAAAGCCTCTAACTGAGCAGACGCACTCCCAGGCATGAAAAAAGGCAACAGTCTCATCAGACGCCCACTACAGAGAGAATCGGGCCATCCTTGAAAAAAACCCGACATGGCCAAAAATAAAAAGGTTACAAAAGACCTCCTTAGAATTTAAGAAACCTGTCACAGCAGGATTCAAAACTCCAAACCTACAGTTTGCTAAACTGGAAAAAAAATCTTTGATGCCACGAAGACCAGAGAGACCTCAGATGAGAACTCGATCTGCTTTCCTCAGATCTACAGTCGATTACCTCTGGACAGACAGAACAAAAATGGACGATCGTAAATAACACCCGCTCCGAAAGAGCAAGCTCAGAGAATGAAGTGCCACCAAGAGCAGTGGTGGGCCTCTCATCACCAAATCGAGACCCTCCTGTCTACACAGGAGGGACTCACTAAGTTACAAATAATTCACTCACTAAGAGGTCCTGACTGGTATGAAGCTAGCAAACCAGACCTCAGAGCAAAATGCTCGACTGGAAGAGAAACTCCCAAGATAATTGGAAGGAAAATTCTTGGCCCCACTCCACTCTCACCCTGCTGAAGGGGAAGAGACCAAGACAAAACTGCCCGGTGAACAAGGATAAAAATCCCCCAACACCGGAAGATCAGAAACTAACACTGGAGAACCAATCCACAACCGGTGTCCAAACAAAAGACTGCTCAGACAGAAACCAAAACCCCAATGCTATGTCAAATACATGGCCTGGGCTGAATCCATCACCCCACCGCCGTGCAAATGAAGGCCTGAAGGTGAATTGGAGGGCAGAAACCGATTAAGTATTCTAACTTCGCAAGTTCAAGTCCAAGACCCTTCCTGTCTGAAAGACCAAGCTGTTTCCAAAAGAGTCAGCCTGGTGCCAACACCAGAACTCCAGGTCCACCTCTAAGAGTAGAATCAGCAGGAAGCAATCCCAAAAAAGTCTACTAGTAGGCGCTGGAAAACCAGAAATGTCAAAACTCGAGAGCCACCGCAACACCTAGAAACAGTCTACTGTCACATTAAACCTCAGATCCCAAGAAAACTTAGGATCCAACGAGGTTCCAGAAGAAAAAACGGTCCATAGGACCCGGACCTGCTTAAACAAGGAAGAAATGGGTATTCAGCAACAGCAGCTGGATTTGAACCCTTAACCTTTGAGTTGCAAGCCACAGAGATAACCAGGCTACACTGGACTGCTATAAGCCAGAAAGATATCTTCAGCCTAAATCCCGGTAGAAAGGACTGTGAATTCCCACTGACCAAAGGTATTCAATAAGCTCTGCCTAAAAACATTGGACCCAGAAAGGACGGGAAAAACCCTTCCCCTATTGGACCACATCGACAGTGAAAGACACTGTGAAGGGTACACAACAAGATGCCAAAGGTCACCAAGTCCAAAAGGCTGGAAGCAAAAGCTCAACTCCATCCTCCAGGACCCCCGGACCCCTATGATCCAGCATCCCGCACCCATCCTGCCTGTCCTCCGGTATAGACTGACCTGCTCTACCTGGACCAGAAGAACTTCTTCTCTGAAGTAGAAGGAAAAGAACAGACTTGACTATTACCCAAAATGGGTCCTGCCCGTCATCAAGGGTATGGCACATCTGCCATAAAAAACATAAAGAAAAAGGTAAATTCTTAAGTCCCAGCAGCGCTAGGAAACTGAGAAAAACAACACGGAAATAAGCTCAGAGGCTTAACTTCAATTCTAGAAATCGAGGGAACATCACCCCAACCAAAGAACTAGAAGCTTCCATTGGAAAACTCCAACAATCTCGAACATCAAAGTCGATAGTACCAAAAATCCCATGAGATGAAACATCCTTCTAAGAAGAGTTTCTATAACAACCCAGAGCTCTAAAAACAAACAACTATTCAAAACTGAATAGGAAAGCAAAGAAAAACAGGCAACCGGCCTGAAAAGGAGAGTGCACACAAAAACAGGTCCGGCCTGTAATACAACACAATCCTTCATAGAGCTTGGAACTGGGATTCTAAATAAACAATACACAAAAAAAACTTAAATTATGCTTACCTGATAATTTTCTTTTCTTCAGACGGGGAGAGTCCACAGCTGCATTCATTACTTTTTGGAATCCAGAACCTGGCCACCAGGAGGAGGCAAAGACACCCCAGCCAAAGGCCCAAACACCCCCCACTTCCCTCATCCTCCAGTCATTCTGCCAAGGGAACAAGGAACAGTAGGAGAAATATCAAAGTGAAAAAAGTTCCAGAAGAACAAAAACAAAAATTACGGCCGCCCCATATAAAAAAACACGGACAGGGAGCTATGAAAAGAAAATTATCAGGTAAGCATAATTTAAGTTTTTCTTTATAAACGTGGAGAGTCCACAGCTGCATTCATTACATTTTGGAAAACAATACCCAAGTTATAGAGGACACTAAATGCAAAATGGGCGGGTAAAAAAGGCGACCCATTCTGAGGGCACCATAGCCGGAAAACACCCAAACTCCCGACAAAAAAAACTGCTTCCACCGAAGCAGAAGGGACAAAAAGAAAAAGGCACAAGTAACTGCCCAACAGTTATAACCAGCAAAGCCCCTGCTAGAGACCGCTCAGAATCACTAGACTCGACCGAGCCCAAAAACCTCCAAGGAGACAAAGTCCCCCAGGCTCTCAACCCACAAATAAACTCACCCCCAAACAGAAGGAAGGAAAACATCCACATTCTCCCTGAAGGGAAGAAGAAGGACTCAGATAAAGTCCTGAAAGGACCCTCAGAAACACCAAAGGACTAGGGTAATAAGAAAAAACCCAAGGGTAACTCCAAGATAGTAAACAAGGAGGAAATAGGGCAAAACCGACGAAAGACCCTACCAACCTAGCAGAGCAAGGGAGAAAATCCCAGACCCTCTCTGTCTGGATTCCAAGGGACAAAGTAAAGTAAAGCCCTGAAAACTAAAGGTAGAACCCCTCCCCTACGCAGAGTGCTAACTTGCACCCAGGATAGAGCAACCGAAAGACAAACCGTCCCCAGGAGCCACAAAAAAACAGCATCAGAATATCTGAATATGCTCCTTTGAAAGCCATAGGCTTCCTGCTGCAAAGGTGGTCTAAGCAAACCCTAACTAAACAAGCTAGTAAACTGCACAGGACCGTCTTCAGAAAGAAAAACTCCAAAGTAGTGCAGAACAATACCATCCCAAGGAAAGCAGGAAAGGATAGTACCCAGAACCAAAAGAGAAAAAACTACCTGCTGAGGAGGGATCCACCGCAAAGCCTCCCGCCTAAGGAAGGCTTGCAAGATCTATCTATGATACGCGGTCATAGCTCGACAGATAAGATCGATCCCTGACCCTCACTCCAGGCAACGGACCCAGCGCCAAATCCACTAGCAATGTCTGAAAAGACAAAAGGAATTAAAAATTCCACGATCACCAAGACCTTCAGGAAGGAAAAGGGAGGGGATCCAGCCCCCCAAAAAGAGCTCGTGTTCCAGAACACAGTTGCAGCTCCCTTCCCCATGACTAAGGACATTCCCAAAAGGAGACCCTCTACTGAAACTACAGTAATGGCATGTCACAAGAAATCCAACCCTTCACCTGACATCCTGCACGTAAGGCAGGGGGGACAACCCCACAGAACAGAGGAAGAAAAAGGACCTCCGAGCACCAGGCGGATACTGTGGAATGCCAAGTCTAACCCAAAAGGGGGGGGGGGGCAAAAACAGAACAGCTCACCAGCACACAGGTATGGAGTGTAAAGCTTTAGATGGACTCAAAAGGTCAAGTACCGAATGAAAGAACCATACGGCCACTACGACTGGCCCAGCAGAAATGTCCAATTCCCTGAAAAGAAAGAGAAAAATCCGCCTGTAGGAACAGGAGATGTCCCAGAACTGTCCTAAGGGATCTGGATACAGAAACCCAAAATGTCCAGTCAAAGACAAGGAACAAAAAACCCAGACACCCGGAACCCGGAGCCGGCTTTAAACAAACTAATAACCCCTGAGGAACCACCAGGTTAGCCCATCCGGAGCAGACCTTGCATCACAGGCGATGCAATCAAGGTCATATCCAAGGCACCTTGGACACTGAACTCTCACGTAAGCATCCCAGACACAGAGTGCTTTAAGGAAACCCACAGCGGGATTCAAATTCCCAACCTAAAGGGTGCTAGGCAATGATGAAAGTCCAAAGACTAAGGTAAATGTACAAGAGAACAGAGCTCAACCTAGAAAATCTGGATTGAGAATATAACAATAGTCTCCAAGATGCTCTCAGGATCAACCTACTGGAAGCACCTAAAGCTTGAGGAATTTACAAATGAACTAGCATTCTAACCCCTTGCGGATAAGAACCCAAAACGCCTAAGCAGTGGCAAACACCGGAAAAAAGGAGACAACATAATCTGCAGAGCTCCAAAATTATGGGAGCAGATGAGATCCCGGAAGTAGAAAAAGCCAAAAGGCCCTAACTTCCTGAAACCGATGACCAGTAGGCCAGCCCCAAGGAAAAGGGACAAAAGGCCCAATCAGCCTCGACCTGAAGGAAGAGGTACCGTGTACTGTCATCAAGGAAACAGAGTTCAAGAGGACAATTCCAAAGGAAGCCTCAAAGTAGGAGATGAGTAAACGCCACCAGAACCTGGCACCACGGATTTCCATGGAATCCTCTGAACCTCTAACCCACTATGGGAAGGAAAAAAAACTCTAGCACCTGAACCAAAAGAACCCAGGAGCCTACAGAGTATGCCTTAGCAGGATCCGAACCTAAAAAACCCCGCCAGCTAAACATGTATAGGACAATTAGGACTGAGCACAATCCCCTTTGATGCTCCAAAAGAATAAACAAGGACCAGCCTGACGTCTAGGAACGAAAGCCCCCCTATAACATGTAACGGAAAACAAGAAAACAAAACTCAAAACAAGAGTGAGCTACTCAGCACCCCAACCGGACCAGCCAGGTATAACGGGCACCACGTGTCTGATATAGATCCCAAGAGACAGAAAACTAGTACCCAACCAGGACTAGCCTGATACAAAGGGCACCCAAGAACTGTCAAAGGCCACAGAAAGTTGCAACCCTAGAAGGGATAGACAAATTAAACAGACAAACAATAGACATAACAATGTCCTAACTTTATATATAACTTCCGCAGAAGCGCCAATGTGACCACAAAATCGCTAGTATCAAATTCCAGAGAAAAAAAATGTTTCCAAAGAAAAAAATTATAACAGACATAAGCTTTCAAAATGAAATAAAATACATCCTAACCGGATCAAAATAAAGGAGGGCAACACCCGCAGGTTAACGCCCAAGAAGAATGGACACACTAACAGGACCAGCCAGTCAGAAATCCAATTCTTCCAAAGCTCATAACTGGAAGAAGATACTAAAAAAAACAAAAGGAGATGACAAGGAGATTGATTCATCCCCAATCGTCTAACCCTGCTTGCCATCTGGAATGGAAGACCAAGGATCCACCAACTCATTAGGACTGGGATCCTCCAGCACTGCCAAAACATGCCTCAGCAGGACACAAAGGCACGCCAGTCTATAACGAAAGGTAAGACATACCTCCGCTGGGGCAACTGATGACCCTGGCCCCGAGGCTTGGATCTCTGAAGCCTTAGAGGAAACCGCTTCCCCAGAGGGCTGAACTGAAGCAGACGATCCCACCCCTTACGAACCCTGGTTAACAGAACACGGACAATATCTTCCTGGAAGATGTAAATGCACCAACGCCATCAATATGGCCATGTGGAACCATGCCGTAACTTCTGGAGGAAACAAGCCGTCTTCCGGAGAAGGAAAAACGGCATTTGGGACACCTGCCCACGTAGCAAAAGAAGGTTTTAGGGTGCGCACTTTGCGGGATATGGAATCCTCAGGTGGCGGATGGCTCAGCGAACTCGAAGTTCCCCGGTTCCCGGAGAATAGAGCACTCTAAAGCGGCATTCGGAACAAAAACTGGTGGGCATGAATCACCCGGGCCATTTCATATTCTTCGCAAGAAGTAGAATCTGAATCAGAGACATCTGTCTCCAAAAAATCAGAATCCTCCATAACTTGGAGACTGTAAATATAGACAAAAAATAAACGGCACCTTACACCCCCAATGGCTGGGGCACTCACCACCTCCTATGACCCAGACATTAGCAAAACAGACTCTCTCTGTAGCCACACGGTCAGGAATATGGAAGTGGAGAACAGAAGCATGACCACACCTGGACACAAGGTGCACCAAGCAGTCCAAGAAAAAGCGTGCCAGTCCGCAAAGACCGCGCAGCCTGCAAAAAAGGCTGGTATATTCTGAAATAGCCATGAGCCAAAGTATCACTACACATTAGCAGATAGAATCACATAACAAACATGATTAAAGTCCCCCCCTATTCAATAACCCCCTTCAGGAGATATTAACCCTTGATTCCATAAGATGAAAGGAGTCCCACTGAGACCCTGTCTTCTGCATTACGTTACAGTTCCATATTTAAAGTAAAATGAAATGATCTTACCAGAATCTACGCTGTGGAACAGGAACACGGCCCTTCAAGTGTGACAGATAGTAGGGTTGCTTCTGCCATGGACTTGAGAGAAGAAAGCAGGTAGCGAAACTTGTCAACGCTGATTGCTTATGGAGCTGTTAATATGAGTCTGGATGGGTTCACAGAAAGACTCTCCCTGCATCTCCGGGCTTTCATCCATGCTCTCACTGAGAGGCTGACAGGACTACTTAAAACTCCAGTCCCATTCAGAAGAGTACTACTCTCCATAAGAGACTAAACCAAAATCTTCTGACACTTCTCTGCCAACCTCCTGTGACGAGAGGCAAAGAATGACTGGGGGATGAGGGAAGTGGGGAAGGTGTTTGGGCCTTTGGCTGGGGAGTCTTTGCCTCCACCTGGTGACCAAGTTCTGGATTCCCAAAAGTAATGAATGCAGCTGTGGACTCTTCCCTGTTTACGAAGAAAAAGGTAACACAACACAACAAGGAATAGGATCCCCTCCTTCCCACATCTAGTTAAGATCGTTATCAGATTTAGTGGACTGAGATGCAACTGACGGATCAGCACTGGGAACCTCTAACATTGGCAAAATCTCATTCAGGAGTAACCGCAGACGTACCCTTCTAAATCTAAATGCAAAGCCCTCCGTAGTCGGAGGACCCAAGTCAGCAGACTCCAACCCAGGAGGATCTTCCTCTGAAGTCTCAGAGGGAACTGCATCTCCAGAGGACTGATCGGACACAACCACTATTTTACACGAGTGTCCATGGGCAGGAGAGCCCAGATTACCCCTTTGCTTACACGTAGCAGGGATAGGTAACTTAGCTAAGGCCGTAGAGATTGCCATGTGGAACTGCGTAGTAACCTCTGGTGTAAACAAACCCCTTACAGGCGAAGGAGGGTCGGAACCCAGGACAACTGCATATGTAGGAACAGAATCTAGGGAACACACCTCACTGGACGAAGAATCCTCAGAGGCGGATGGCTCAGTGGTCTCTAACATTTCAACATTGGTTGCTCAGAACACCTTATTTTGGCATACGGAACATAATTGAGAGGGCTGGTTTACCCGGGCCTCCTGACAATATACACAGGAATCCAAATCTGTATCGGAGGAATCCTCTATATCAGAATCCTCCATAGCTTGTTTGTCTATATCAATTTATAGAAAATAAAAAACAACTGGCACCTTATGCCCCCACCTCCTACGACCCAGACAGATAGAGAAGATGCTCCTCTCCACAGACACCGGTCATGAGTTGGAAGATGGGAAAAAAACATGACCACTCTCAGTAACATGGTGCTCATGCAGGACCTAGCCCCGCTAAGGAAAAAGCATGCCATCTTAATAAAAAGAAACTGCGCAGCTCTCCAAAGAAATAACCTGTATGTTCTGTATCAGTCTAGTAGACCAAACATTCTTACACATAAGCAGTCAAATCACATAACAATATACAATTAAAAAGTTCCACTGTTCAATAATCCCCCTCAGGAGATATTAACCCTATAATTCCATAAAGATAAAGGAGTCCCACTGAGACAGTGACTTCTATCGTTAACAAGTGTATAAAGTAATGAAACGATCTTACCGGAATCTACGCCGTGAAACAGTGACACAGTCCTTCAAGTTTGACAGATTGTAGCAGCGCCTCTGACATGGACTTGAGTAAAGAAAGCAGGCAGCGAAACTCGTCAACACTTAAGAAGCTGTTAATATGAGTCTGGATGGGTTTGCAGAAAGACTCTCCCTGCATCTCCAGACTCTAATTTTCGTCAATGCTTTCACTGAGAGGATGACAAGACTACTTAAAAACATAAATTATGCTTACCTGATAATTTTATTTCCATCGAGGGGAGGATAGTTCACGGCTTTATTCATTACTAGTGGAAATTAAGAACCTGGCCACCAGGAGGAGGCAAAGACACCCCAGCCAAAGGCTTAAATACCTCCCCCACTCCCCTCATCCCCCAGTCATTCTGCCGATGGAACAAGGAGAACAGTAGGAGAAATATTAGGGTATAAATGGTGCCAGAAGAGAATTCTAAATTTAGGTCCGCCCATCGGAGATATGGGCGGGGGCCGTGGACTCTCCTCCCCTCAATGGAAATAAAATTATCAGGTAAGCATAATTTGTTTTCCATCTAAAGGGGAGGAGAGTCCACAGCTTTGTGGGAACATATACCCAAGCTCTAGAGGACACTGAATGAAACCGGGAGGGTAAAAGGCAGACCCTTAATCTGAGGGCACCACAGCCTGTGGAACCTTTCTCCCAAAAACCGCTTCCGCAGAAGCAAAAACATAACATTTGTAAACTTTAGTGAAGGTATGCAAGGAGGACCAGGTAGCCGCCTTACAAATCTGCTTCATAGAAGCCTCATTCTTGAAGGCCCAAGATGAAGCTATTGTTCTAGTGGAATGAGCCGTAATCCTCTGAGGAGGCTTATGTCCCGCTATCTCATAGGCCAAGCGGATCAGGCTCCTCAGCCAAAAAGAGAAAGAAGTAGCAGAAGCCCTCTGACCCCTGCGCTTCCCTGAATACATGACAAAAAGAGTGTTAGATTGTCTGAAATCCTTTGTGGCCTGAAGATAAGGCACAAACCACGTCCAGATTATGAAGTAACATCTCCTTAGGAGAAGAAGGATTAGAGCATAAAGAAGGAATGACTATCTCTTGATTGATGTTGCGGTTAGACACCACCTTGGGGAAAAACCCCACACCAGTGAGAGGAACAGCCTTATCCGCATGAAACACCAGATAAGGGGGCTCATATTGCAAGGCCGCCAGCTCAGAAACTCTGCGTGCCGATGCAATGGCCAACAGAAAGAGAACCTTCCATGATAGAATCTTTATGTCAAGAGAATGCATAGGTTCAAACGAAACCTTCTGCAAAACCTTAAGTATCAAGTTTAAGCTCCAAGGGGAGCAGAAAAAGCTTAAAGAAAGGCCTGATTCGAGATAGAGCCTGAACAAAGGATTGTATGTCAGGAAGATCAGCGAGTCTCCTGTGTAACAGAACAGATAAAGCCGAAATTTGCTCCTTTAGGGAACTAGCGGCGAGTCCCTTCTCCAATCCTTCTTGAAGAAAGGACAAAATCTTGGATACCCTCACCCTGTGCCAAGGGAAACCATGAGTCTCACACCAGGACAAGTAAGTCCTCCACACCTTATGATAGATGCAACGAGTGACCGGATTTCTTGCCTGAAATCAATCTGTCAATCACATTTTCTGCAAAACCCCTTTTTGCCAAGACTAAGCATTCAATCTTCATGCAATCAGCCTCAGAGAATCGAGATTTTGATGTTGAAATGTTCCAGCAGACCCTGCGATAGGGTAACCTCCACGGCAGAGAGTATGACTTCCCCACCAGATTAAAAGAGGCATTGATTCAAGGGAGGAAAGCATAATTCTGTAATTATATAAAGCCCTGGTAAGACCTCACCTTGAGTTTGGAGTGCAGTTCTGGGGACCGATTGCTAAAAAAGATATTGCAGAACTAGAAAAAGTTCAGAGAAGGGCCACAAAGCTAATAAGGGGATTGGAGAAATTAACCTATGAGGAGAGGCTAGCCAAACTGGGTCTGTTCTCTTTAGAAAAAAGGCGCTTGAGAGGTGACATGATTACCTTATATAAATATATTCAAGGCCCATATACAGAGATGGCAGAAGCTCTGTTTATTCCAAGAAAATTGTTTCTGACAAGAGGTCATAATTTAAGGTTGGAGGAAAGGAGATTTAATCTCCTGCAACGGAAACGTTTTTTCACTGTAAGAGCAATAAAATTGTGGAACTCATTACCAAAGGAGGTAGTGAATGCCAATACCATAGATACATTTAAAAATAGTCTGGATAAATTTCTGTATATAAACAAAATTCATGGATATGATTGCTAGTATTAAATGGGTCACATTTTAATGGGGTTATTTAAGCTTAACTGGAGCTTTTTGTAAGTATTTTAGATTTGTATAGGTTGAACTCGATGGACTTCAGTCTTTTTTCAACCTTATCTACTATGTTACTATGTTACTATGTTAGATCTGCGAACCACGTCCTCCTTGGTCACGAAGGATCAATCAGAATGGAGGACGCTCTCTCCTGCTTTATACGCGCCACTATATGAGGAAGAAGTGGTAACGGAGGTAATATGTATACTAGACCGAACCCCCAAGGCATCGCCAATGCATCTATTAGCTCCGCCTGGGGGTCCCTCGACCTTGATCCATATCGGGGAAGTTTGCAGTTCAATCTGGACGCCATGAGATTGATCTCCGGCGTCCCCCATCTGAGACAGATCTCCGCAAACACCTCAAGGTGAAGAGACCATTCCCCCGGGTGAATAGTCTGCCTGCTGAGAAAATCTGCCTCCCAGTTGTCCACACCCGGGATGTGGATCGCAGAGAGCGAACAGTTGTGGGTCTCCGCCCACTCAGTATCCGAGACACCTCCCTCATTGCCAGGGAGATCCTCGTGCCTCCCTGGTGGTTGATGTAAGCCACCAAGGTTATTGTCCGCCTGGAACCTGATAAAGCTGAAGTCTCTAAGACAAGGCCACGCCTCCAGAGTGATGTGGATCCCTCCTACTTTGGGACCACGAACAAATTGGAGTAATACCCTAGACCCCGTTCTGCCTGGGGTACTGGTACGATAACCCCTAGAGTGGAGAGATACCGCACACAACCCAGAAAGGCCTCTCTCTTTTTCCGACCTTGAAGACAAGTTTGACAGAAGGAATCTGCCCCTGGGCGGAGAGGACTTGAACCCTATCCTGTAGCCCTGGTCGACCACCTCCAGAACCTACGGGTCCTGAACATCCTGCAACCAGGCGTCTAAGAACAGAGACAATCTGCCCCCCAGTTGATCCGCAGACCAGTCAGGGGCCACCCCTTAATGCAGACTTCTTGTGCTGCTTAGACTTGTTCCAAGCTTGAGCAGGCTTCCAGGCACCCTTGGATTGGTCCACTTTCGTGGTGGGCTGAGCGCGTTGTGCCTTATCCCCACGAAAGGGATGAAAATTAGCACTCTTAGGCTTCGCCTTCTTATCCTGGAGAAGGAAGGCACCCTTGCCTCCTGTAACCGTGGATATGATAGAGTCCCGACCTGGACCGAACAGGATCTTGCCCTCGTCTTAGAGGTCTAGTCCGCCGACCAAGATTTTACCCACAGAGCTCTGCGTGCTAGAACCAAAAAACCTGACACCTTGGCATTCAAGCAGATAATCTGCATATTAGTGTCAGGAATGAAAGAATTGGCCACCTTTAGGGCCTTAATCTTTTCCTGCACCTCTTCGAAAGAGGGTTCACCCTCAATCATATCAAATAATGCATCGCACCAATATGACACAGCTCCAGCAACCCCGACTACCGCCGCTGCAGGTTGAAAAACAAACCCTGTGTGTTGAAACATCTTTCGCAACATGTTTTCCAACTTCTTATCCAAAGGCTCTTTGAACGAAGAACTATCCTCTAAAGGAATCGTTGTGCACTTAGCGAGCGTGGAGATGGCCCCATCCACCTTGGGAATGGTCCCCCATAACTCTAGCTGGGCCTCCGGGATAGGGAAAAGCTATTTAAATTGAGAAGAAGGGGAAAAGGAAGAACCTAATCGCTCCCACTCATTCTTAATAATGTTTGCCATCTTGACAGGAACAGGGAAGGTCTGGGGAACCACCCTGTCCTCGTAAACCTTATCCAAATTAAGAATGGAGGGCTCCTCTGGTAGTTTGGGTTCTGGAACCTCTAAGGTAGCCAGCACTTGCTTTAAAAAAAAACACAAGTTCTCCATTTTAAACCGAAAACCGGGTTCCTCCGCTGCCGGAGGTATAGATGATACAGACTCCGACCCCGAAAGGGCCTCTTCCGACGCGTCGGATTGGGCCTCGTCATCGTACCACCCCTCTGGGGCGTGCGACAGACACAACTCCTGGGTCGGGCCGCTATGAAAAGCTCTACTCTTGCGCTTAGCAGAACACAGCAAAGCATGGATCACCTTATTGACTGCTGTTTCAAGCTGGTCTGCAAGGTCTGGCGGCCAAGCAATTTTCCCCGAAGGGGTAACAGTCAGACCCTGGGGTGCTGCATGTGGTATAGGGGACGCCAGTGGGGAACGCACCTCACGGGACAGAAACCCCTCAGAGGTGGACGGCTCAGTAGTGCTAGACATTCTCTTATGTTTGGAAGTCGAAGCCTTCTCAAGGCATGTGGAACACAGTTGCGCAGGCTGGTCTACCAAAATCTCACAATAAACACAGGTATAAGACTTAGATAAAGAGGGAGTACCCTCTAACGCATCAGAATCCTCCATAGCTTTTAGAAAAAAGACTAGAACAGGCACCTTCATAACCACCAATGGCCGGGGCACTCACCACCTCCTATGAATCGGACTCAGAAACTGCTTTGTCTCCTCCGTCGCAGATCAGACCGGAAATGAAGAAGCCCCACCCAGTCACAAGGATGACTACGCAGGACTGCCAATGAGAAAGCGCACCAAAAACGTGCAAAACTCCCGGAAGAGAACCTGTCAGTTCCACAGAAATGCCAGAGCCGCGTCCTTGCACATAACGCAGCAATCACATAATAAACTTATCATGTACATACCCCCCTGCTTAATAATCCCTTGATTCAATAAAGATAAAGGCACCACACTGTGGCCCTGCTTCTGTGTTATCATTATGTAAAAATGAAACGATCTTACCAGAATCTACGCCATGGAACAGGAACACGGCCCTTCAAGTGTGACAAGTAGTAGCTGCGCTCTTGACATGGACTTGAGAGAAGAAAGCAATCTGCGAAACTCGTCAACGCTGATGGCTAAAGGAGCTGTTAATATGAGTCGGGATGGTGTTGCAAAGGGAAGCTCCCCCTGCATCTCCGGACTCTAACGTTCACGGAGGCCCTCGAGTTGAGAAGCTTAAAGGGCTACTTAAACTCCTTTCAATAGCGAAGGGTAGAACCCCTCATAAGAGACCTCCGATATTCCGGCACCTCTCTGCCACCTCCTGTGATGAAAGGCAAAGAATCACTGGGGGATGAGGGGAGTGGGGGAGGTATTTAAGCTTTTGGCTGGGGTGTCTTTGCCTCCTCCTGGTGGCCAGGTTCTTAATTCCCATTAGTAATGAATGAAGCCATGGACTCTCCTCCCCTTTAGATGGAAACTCCAGTTCCATCTCAAAGAGTACTACCCTCCATAAGGAACTACTCCGAAAACTTCTGACACTTCTCAGTCAAGCTGCTGTGATGAAAGGCAAAGAATGACTGGGGGATGGAGGAAGTGGGGGAGGTATTTAAGCCTTTGGCTGGGGTGTCTTTGCCTCCTCTTGGTGGCCAGGTTCTGTATTCCCACAAGTAATGAATGCAGCTGTAGACTCACCCTGTATTTAGAAGGAAAAGGAGGAGATGGATGAGAGGTTCGAGGGAATTAACAAGCTGTTGCTATTATTCAGCTAGATTACTAGTTTTGAGCGCTATAGGGAAATTAACGACCGCCACAAAAGCGGCGGTGTTTAACCTCCCTATAGCGCTGCTATTACAGGTTTTGTAAAACCTTGCTTGTGCGGGTGATATGGTTGCGTTGAGCTCCATACCTCACCCAAATACAAGAGGTGTTTTGACGTGCTCATGCACAATTTCCCTATAGACATCAATTGGGAGAGTCTGCTAATAAAAAAGCCTAACACCTGTGATCGCGGAAACAAAAGCTCCGTAACGCAGCCCCATTGATGTCTATGGGGAAAGAAAAAGTTACGTTTAAACCCAACACCCTAACATAAAAAACATGTCTAAACACCACTAATCTGCTGCCCCTAACATCGCTGCCACCTACATTACAGTTATTAACCCCTAATCTGCCGCCGCCACTATACTAAAGTTACTAACCCCTAAACCTCTGGCCTCCCACATCACTAACACTAAATAAATATATTAACCCCTAAACCTAACCCTGATTGCAACAGCCAATAGGATTTTTTCACCTTTAATTCCTATTGGCTGATAGAATTCTATCAGCCAATCAGAATGTAAGGGACGCCATCTTGGATGATGTCACTTAAAGGTAAACTTCATTCTACAGCAGCGATCGTAAGATGTCTTGAAGATGGACCCGCTTCGTGCAGGATGGATAAAGATAGAAGATGCCGTCTGGATGAAGACTTCTGCCGCCTGGATGAGGATGGATGTCTGGTCTTCGAAAACTGTAAGTGGATCGTCGGGGGTTAGTGTTAGGATTTTTTAAGGGTTTATTGGGTGGGTTTTATTTTTAGCTTCGGGTTTGTGCAATGTAAAAGAGCTAAATGCCCTTTCAAGGGCAATGCCCATCAAAATGCCCTTTTCAGGGCAATGGTTAGCTTAGGTTTATTTAGATTTATTTAGGTTTTTATTTGGGGGGTTTGGTTGGGTGGTTGGTGGGTTTTACTGTTGGGGGTGTTTGTATTTTTTTTAACAGGTAAAAGAGCTGATTTCTTTGGGGCAATGCCCCGCAAAAGGCCCATTTACGGGCCATTGGCAGTTTAGTATAGGCTAGGTTTTTTTTTGGGGTGTTTTTTTTTATTTTGATAGGGCTATTAGATTAGGAGTAATTCATTTTTATTTTTGATAATTTCTTTTTTTATTTTGTGTAATTTAGTGTTTATTTTTTTGTAATTTAGATAATTGTATTTTATTAATTTAATTTATGTTATTTGATTGTAATGTTAGGTTTTATTGTAAGACAAGTTAGGTTTTATTTTACAGGTAACTTTCGGCTAGATTTAGAGTTTTGTCGGTAAAGACCTGCATAGCTAACGCTGCTTTTTTTCTAGAGCTGCGCATCTTCACCTGTCTCACGATTCGATTCGATTACGATTATCATCGTAACGATTCGATACGATTCGATTCTACGATGCATCGCGATGCATCACGATTACTGCACTATTTCTGCCCAATTTTTAAATTTTTCAGAAAAAAAATTCAAGCAGTCAAAATATTGAAATAAACTCTTTTTTTATTTTATTAGCTCAAAAAAGGATACTCTTCCTGTGGCAAAGTCTGAACACAGCAGACAACAACAGTTTATAGAACAGTAAATACTAAATGGCAATTGTTGTATTGGTTTGGAAACAATATTATGGCATCAAACTGTAGTTACAGAGTACGTAGTGTAAAAAGTACGTAGTGTAAAAAGTGCAGTGCTCACAGTGTACTTCTTCAATAAAAGAAAATATTTAAATGTATATATTATATATAGTAAGTACACTATACACTTGTAAAGAAACATGAACAACAAATAAATGTCTAACCTATCTATGTTGGTTTTAATTTAATGTCTTTACTTACTTAGTAATAATAATATAATAATAGACATTAAATTAAAACCAAAATAGATAGGTTAAGCTTAAGTTACCACCATAATACCTTATTTGTGTGAAAATTGTCCTCAGAAAACAAAACATAAATCCCTTATAGGTACAAAATTACAGGTGCAGTCCACTGTGCCTTCATGACTGTCAATTTGTGGCAAACAAACATCACGTGAAGAATCTGGAACACAACACACAGCACAGAGTGTGCACACAACACGCATGTGATTGTGACATAGACAATTAGTTTACACAGTTACAGACTTACAATAGTACTAGAGAGAGAGACATTTAAAACAAGTAGCATTGAACTGAACTACTATAACTACAGTTTCTTCTTGATGATTATATTATCTTTATGGGATCACAAATATAATTAGTTAGTTATTAGTTACTGTTAAAGCAGTACTACACACAACTGAACAGTGACTGAGTCTGTCACTGAACAGTACACAGCAGTCACACACAAACAAACAATACATAAAAAAGGACACAGACATCAAGGAGTAAATCATGGTGAAGAAAGGGTGGCACGCCACTCACCTGAGGTGTGTGTGCTTTATTTTTGTATTGTGCTGTTGTGTGTGGCACTGTGTGTGTGCTGTACTGTCTGTAGTGTACAGTATATTTGTGATCCAATAAAGATTTACTCAAGGTTTACTCAAGGCTTTTCCTTCCCCTATAGTGGTTTGGCTTCAGTCTCACTCTCTGCACAGTGCACTCATAGACAGTTAGACAGTCACACTCACTAGACACTCAGACACTAGAGACACAGTGGGACACACACACAAACAAAAACATTCAAAGGCACCACAGCCAGTCAGCCACAGTCACACTCACACTCATAGACACTGGGACAGACACACAATCACATACAAACAAAAACATTCAAAGGCAGTTAATACACTCATCTCACACATACTCATAGATAGATACATACAAACTTTTCAAACTGGCACTCACTCACTCACAGTCACACTCACACACTCATAAAGACAGTTAGACAGTACACACATTGTTATTGTTAACTGGTTGGTTATATTAGGTTAACCCCTACAGATCTGCCTGGGAGTGAGATGGCATTTGGGATTGGGATCATAAACAAAAAAATATGATATCTTTCTTAAAGGGTCTATTTAAAATAGACAATTTTTAGTGTGAATAATATTAATAATCCCTTATGCACTATACATTCACTGCATTGCAAACAATACAGGGGTGTGCTGTAAACAATAGCACAACATCTACAAAACAGAGCACTTCCTGATTGGCAAACATCACAGTAACACTAGAAGTAGTAATAGACATTATACAACAAGTAGCATTGAACTACTAGATTTACTAACTTTGATTATCTTTATGGGATCACAAATATATTGTTACACAACACACACACAGTCACAGTCACACACAGTCAAACAATACCAAAAAAAGCACACATCATAAAAAGAGTGAATCATGGTGAAGGGTGACACTGACACGCACACATGAGGTGTGTGCAGTTGTGTGTTGTTTCTTTTGTATTGTTTGTGTGTGTGTGTGTGTGTGTGTGTGTGTGTGTGACTGTGACAGAGTGACGTGGTCGGTCGTGTCGTGTAGTGTACTAGTATATTTTGTGATCCAACAAAGATTTACTCAAGGTTTTAAGCTTCATTTTTCAAAAAGCTATAAGCTATATAACAGTAACAAATATAAAATAACTTAACAGTAGTCTGCACTGGGCAGTGGGGCACACAGCACATTCTTCTGGATGTGCCAAAAAACATTAAATATTAATATTATAAACCTGAATAACTACTCAGAATTATGGAATATGTAGGTTTTTCTGTAAGAACACTAGTTGATCCACATGCTCTGGTTTGAGGGTGCTTCTTTTTGCCGTTACCACATCTCCTGCAGTGGAGAAAACCCGCTCTGCAGACACGCTTGTACCTGGGATACACAAGTATCGCTTTGACAAATGAGAGAGGAGGGGAAATATGACCTCATGTACATGCCACCATTTCAAAGGGTCTTCAGTGAGAGGCAGAGATGGGGCTTTACAATATTTCTCTATTTCCTCTTCAGCCTTGGCATAGGGGGTCTTGGGTTCTATTGTACCTTCAGTGTCAGTGAAAGACTGTCCCAGCAAAGTCATGAGCAGCGATGTGGACTTTCTTTTGGGAGGAGAAGGGTTATCCTCCTCGATGGGTGATTCTTCTTCCAGAGTTTCTTTTCCCTCAGGCAGTGGCACTTCATCCACGTTTGTCCTCCTAGATGTAACTGTACTAGTACACTCAATCTGTGTTTGAACAAAAGAATAGAAAAAATAGCATTCATTATTACCTCGAGCAGCCAGCCAGCTAATGCTATGCGTGTGCTCAGAGAGACAGTAATGCATAAATAAATGCATGCAACAGCTCACATCTATTAGGAAGGACTCGGGAGTGGACGGAGGAGGAGGAATGTTGACTGACTGTGGCGTTTTCAAACTGACTTATATAATAAACCTTGTACTCATTAAACTAGCTACTAATCAAGCTACTGCTAGCTAAGCCTATTTTGTATGGATGGTATGTTTTATGTTTGTTTTCAATTTATACATTTTTCAAGAAACATGATGCAATTAAAATTACCTCCAAGGATGCAGCCTCCTCAGTCACTCCTCTGTATATCTCCAATCTCTCCTCCTCTGTGAGAATAAAAGGCAGTCCCTTAAAACGAGGATCCAGGGCAGAGGCTGTATAAAGTATCTTCTTCTCTGCCTCACTGCTGTACCTCTTCAGGAGATCTGTTTTGATGGCATTCTTGATCTCATGGATCATGGGTGTGTCTCCCATGGTGTCTGTCATGTTCTGGAGCAGTTGTGCATTTAGAGGGGCAATGAGAGAAACAGTTGGATTGCGCTCTTCTGACATCAGTGTGGTTGCATCTTTCATTGGCTTTAATGCACTCACAGCATCCTCTGCATTTGACACATCTGTTTAGTTGAGAGTGCAGAGATCTGACTCACTTTTTCTGACTTCTGGAGACAACAATGTGGCACAGATTGCAGGTTGCTGTTCTAGGAACCTCTCGACCATGTCATATGAGCTGTTCCACCTTGTTGTCACATCAGTTATCAGCTTATGATTCTTCAGACCAAGACATTTCTGTTTTTCTTTCAGACAGTGGTTTGCTGTAGTGCTGCGGTGAAAAAATGTTGATATTCGTCGCACTCTGCCTAAAAGCCTGGAGAGCGTGGCCACTTTCAGCGCCCGCTGGGATGCGAGATTCAGTGTATGGGCGAAGCATTTTACATGAGGGAATTTTCCAACTTGAGCAGCAACAATCATGTTTGACGCATTGTCGGTCACAAGCACTACAGATTTATCGGACAGCTGCCATTCTTCCACAACACGAGACAGTAGCTCCGCCAGATGAGAACCCATGTGAGACTCATAAACTGCTCTCGTTTGCAGCACATGCGACAAGATCTTCCAGTCCTTGCTAACGTAATGTGCAGTTACTGTTACATAAGACTCCGTCGTGACTGAAGTCCATGAATCACACGTTATTGCGACTCGACTGGCTTGGCTCATTGATGCAATTACCTGAGCTTTTGTTTCGTGGTAGAGTGCAGGTATAACGTTTTCTGTTAAGTGATTGCGTGACGGGATCTTATAACGTGGCTCTAGTGTCTTCAACAGGTTGCGAAACCCAAGGTTTTCCAAAACAGAGTAAGGCCGTAGGTCCTTCGCTATGAAAGTTGCCACAGCTTTGGTTATTCTCTTCCCTTTTTCAGAGTTGGGTGGCAAAGTTGACAGCATTGCATCAATTCTTGGCTGATGAGCTTCAGCTAGTCTTGTTATTTCCTTGGCAGTGGCACTGGCGGCAGTGGCAGGGGTTAGCATCTCAGAGTGAAAACGTCTAACGTGATTTCTCAAGTTAGTAGTATTCCCTAGGTATTTAATTTTTGTGTGACTGGCTTTACAAACCGCGTGTGTCTTGTCCAATTCGTGCTTTCCAGTATGTTCATAAAATCCAAAATGTGCCCAGATGCTTGCTTTTAAAATGCTAGGTGCATTTTTTATCTCTCTATCTTTTTTGTCTACCTCTGTCATTTTAGCATGACATGTACATATGTGACGGATGATGTTGTTGTCAACGTCGAACTCTGTCAGTGTTAAAAAAAAAGAAAAAACACTAAGTTCCAGTTGTCAAAATGTCAAGCCGCAAATGTAAAATCAACAAGTACTAGTAACTTCAACTACTTTGCCAATGCCATACATTTTGCGAACATAAATTTTAAAACAAATTGCATTGCAGGGGACATCACTCACTGACACTGTAAGTTACTGTAATATATTACACACTTAAAGGTGCAATGAAACCCAAACATTTACTTTCATGATTCAGATAGAGAATACAATTTTAAATAAACATCATAACTAACTTCTATTATTTAATTTGCTTCATACTTCTCAGATATCGTTTGTTGATGACATATTAGCAATGCATTGCACAGCACACACATTACTTACTATATAATACTTAGTGCACAAGGAGGAGGCTATGCATTTCAACAAAGGATAAGCAAATTATATAATAAGGAAAGTTGTTTAAAATTGCATGCACTTTCTTGAATCACAAAATGGGTTTTATGGCCTTTAGTTTAGTATGTTTAAAAAATGCAGCTTTTAGCCTTGTTAAGTTTTGTTAACTTATAAAATAAAAACAAGGATTGGGTTCTTCGGATTGGCATCTTTTAAGAGAGCACTCAGAGTCAGCACATGCATGCAATTGCATTGCATATTAAATTGCATATATAAAATGTATTATATTAAAAAAAAAAATACTATTATTATATATAAAAAGTGTATATTATTAAAATATTAGAACTTCAGACCAGGCCATCCATCCATGTGAAAAACATGTAGATATAGATAGATACAGATTAGACTAATAGAGACATTAGACAATAATAGTAAACTATATTTATTTATAATACATTTTTTATATATGCAATATTATTCAATAATGCAGCAATTAATTATGCAGCAGCCTGAGCCTCAGTCAGCTCAGCAGCAGTAGTAGTAGTACATACTACGTTAAGTAAATAAGGCAAGTATTTAATTGTACCCCTTATTGTGTAATAAATGTGTACCCCTTATTGATTTGCTCTTTAAGTAAGTTAATAATTAGTTTACCTATGGCAAGTAGGCAGTTGAGGCAATAGGCATGGCAATGGCAATTATGGCATGGCATTGGCAAAATGCACAACGTTTTGGTAACTAAGCAGTTAGTTAGTCTAATTCTCACCATAGGTCTCCTCCTCTGTCTCCCACAAAATAAAATTGAGCCCGCCGTGTAGCTGTATACCGCCGTGTATACTCGGAGTCAGAATCGTCATCACATTCACCATCATCAATCTCAGGCAACACACTCCTGCTTTGCTCCTACTGCGTAACTTCGGCACTTCCAGAGACCGCCCATGGAGCGCCCATGTTGCTTTATTGGGTGACGTGACGTCAGTGACGTCAAAACGATGTACCGCGCACTTTCGCGCACTTTCTGTTACTTGTCCTGGAGGCTGGTCACGTGGGTAACGTTAATCGATTATCGCGTCTCAGCGCATCGATGCAGAATCGTTTCATGCCGCATCGCGATGCATCGTCAAAACGATTATTTTTGACAGGCCTATTTTTTTCCCAGCGCACCCTTAAGACAACGTTGGTATTTGAGTTGTCTGAGGGGCTGTGTTAGGCTCAGAAAAGGGAGCGTTGAGCCTAATTTAGCTCCACATCAACCCTCAATACCAGCGTTGCTTACGGTAGCGGTAAGCTGGAAAAAACTGCTTGTGCATGATATCCCCATAGGAAACAATGGAGCAGTTTGGGCTGAAAAAAAACCTGCAAAAAAGCAGAGTTCAGCTCCTAACGCAGCCCCATTGTTTCCTATGGGGAAACACTCTCTAAGTCTGCACCTAACACCCTAACATGAACCCAGAGTCTAAACACCCCTAACCTTACACTTATTAACCCCTAATCTGCCGCCCCCGCTATCGCTGACACCTACATTATATTATTAACCCCTAATCTGCCGCTCCGGACACCGCCGCAAACCTACATTATCCCTATGAACCCCTAATCTGCTGCCCCTAACACCACCGACCCCTATATTATATTTATTACCCCCTAATCTGCCCCCCCCAACGTCGCCGCTACCTTACCTACACTTATTAACCCCTAATCTGCCGACCGGACCTCGCCGGCCACTATAATAAATGTATTAACCCCTAAACCGCCGCACTCCCGCCTTGCAAACACTATAATAAATGTTATTAACCCCTAATCTGCCCTCCCTAACATCGCCGCCACCTACCTACAATTATTAACCCCTAATCTCCCGCCCGCACCGTCGCCACTACTATAATAAAGTTATAAACCCCTAAACCTAACTCTAACCCTAACACCCCCCTAACATAAATATAATTTAAATTAAACAAAATAATATTCCTAAAATTAACTAAATTAATCCTATTTAAAACTAAATACTTACCTATAAAATAAACCCTAATATAGCTACAATATAACTAATAGTTACATTGTAGCTATTTTAGGATTTATATTTATTTTACAGGCAACTTTGTATTTATTTTAACTAGGTACAATAGTTATTAAATAGTTAATAACTATTTAATAGCTACCTAGTTAAAATAAGTACAAAATGACCTGTAAAATAAATCCTAACCTAAGTTACAAATACACCTAACACTACACTATCATTAAATTAATTAAATAAATGAACTACAATTAGCTAAATTAAAATACAATAAAATAAACTATTCTATAATACAAAAAAAACAAACACTAAATTACAAAAAATAAAAAAGAATTAGAAGAAGTTTAAACTAATTACACCTAATCTAAGCCCCCTAATAAAATAAAAAATCCCCCCAAAATAAAAAAATGCCCTACCCTATTCTAAACTACCAAAGTAATCAGCTCTATTACCAGCCCTTAAAAGGGCTTTTTGCGGGGCATTGCCCAAAAGTAATCAGCTCTTTTACCTGAAAATAAAAATACAATACCCCCCCAACATTACAACCCACCACCCACATACCCCTACTCTAACCCACCCAAACCCCCCTTAAAAAAACCTATCGCTAACCCCCTGAAGATCATCCTACCTTGAGTCGTCTTCACCCAGCCGAGCCGAATTCTTCATCCAAGGTACGCAGAGGAGGTCCTTGATCTGGTAGAAGTCTTCATCCAAGCGGCGTCTTCAATCTTCATCCATCCAGAGCGGAGCCATCTTCAAAGGAGCCGATGCGGAGCCATCCTCTTCAACCGACGACTTCCCGACGAATGAAGGTTCCTTTAAGGGATGTCATCCATGATGGCGTCCTTTCAATTCCGATTGGCTGATAGAATTCTATCAGCCAATCGGAATTAAGGTAGAAAAAATCTGATTGGCTGATGCAATCAGCCAATCAGATTCAAGTTCAATCCGATTGGCTGATCCAATCAGCCAATCTTATAGAGCTCGCATTCTATTGGCTGTTCCAATTGGAATTGAAGGGACGCCATCTTGGATGACGTCCCTTAAAGGAACCTTCATTCGTCGGGAAGTCGTCGGTTGAAGAGGATGGCTCCGCGTCGGCTCCGTTGAAGATGGCTCCGCTCCAGATGGATGAAGATTGAAGACGACGCCTGCCTGGATGGACACTTCTACCGTATGGAGGACCTCTTCTTGCCCCGCTTGGATGAAGACTTCTACCGGATCAAGGACCTCCTCTGCACACCTTGGATGAAGAATTCGGCTCGGCTGGGTGAAGACGACTCAAGGTAGGATGATCTTCAGGGGGTTAGCAATAGGTTTTTTAAGGGGGTTTGGGTGGGTTAGAGTAGGGGTATGTGGGTGGTGGGTTGTAATGTTGGGGGGGTATTGTATTTTTATTTACAGGTAAAAGAGCTGATTACTTTGGGGCAATGTCCCGCAAAAAGCCCTTTTAAGGGCTATTTGTAATTTAGTATAGGGTAGTGCTTTTTTTATTTTGGGGGCTTTTTTATTTTATTAGGGGATTAGATTAGGTGTAATTAATTTAAAAAACTTGGTAAAAGAAGCTGATTACTTTGGTAGTTTAGAATAGGGTAGGGCATTTTTTTATTTTGGGGGGATTTTTTATTTTATTAGGGGGCTTAGATTAGGTGTAATCAGTTTAAACATCTTGTAATTCTTTTTTAATTTTTGTAATTTAGTGTTTGTTTTTTTGTATTATAGAATAGTTTATTTTATTGTATTTTAAGTTAGCTAATTGTAGGTAATTTATTTAATTAATTTAATGATAGTGTAGTGTTAGGTGTATTTGCAACTTAGGTTAGGATTTATTTTACAGGTAATTTTGTACTTATTTTAACTAGGTAGCTATTAAATAGTTATTAACTATTTAATAGCTATTGTACTTAGTTAAAATAAATACAAAGTTGCCTGTAAAATAAATATAAATCCTAAAATAGCTACAATGTAATTATTAATTATATTGTAGCTATATTAGGGTTTATTTTCTAGGTAAGTATTTAGTTTTAAATAGGATTATTTTAGTTAATTTTAGGAATATTATTTTGTTTAATTTAAATTATATTTATGTTAGGGGGGTGTTAGGGTTAGGTTTAGGGGTTAATAATTTTATTATAGTAGCGGCGACGGTGCAGGAGATTAGGGGTTAATAATTGTAGTTAGGTGGCGGCGATGTTAGGGAGGGCAGATTAGGGGTTAATACTATTTATTCTAGTGTTTGCGAGGCGGGAGTGCGGCGGTTTAGGGGTTAATACATTTATTATAGTGGCGGCGAGGTCCGGTCGGCAGATTAGGGGTTAATAATTGTAGTTAGGTAGCGGCGACGTTGGGGGGGGGCAGATTAGGGGTTAATAAATATAATGTAGGGGTCGGCGATGTTAGGGGCAGCAGAATAGGGGTTTATAGGGATAATGTAGGAGGCGGCGGAGTCCGGTCGGCAGATTAGGGGTTAAAATTTTTTATTAGAGTGGTGGCGATGTGGGGGGGGCCTCGGTTTAGGGGTACATAGGTAGTTTATGGGTGTTAGTGTACTTTGTAGCACAGTAGTTAAGAGCTTTATATTCACGCGTTAGCCCATAAAGCTCTTAACTACTGACTTTTTTTGGCGGTAGGAGTCTTGTCGGTAGACGGTCTACCGGTCACTTCTCCCAAGACTCCAAATACCGGCGTTAGGCAGATCCCATTGAAAAGATAGGATACGCAAATGGTGTAAGGGGATCTGCGGTAGCCTGGAGTCGCGTGAGGAAGTGAGCGTTAGACCCTTTCCTGCCTGACTCTAAATACCAGCGGGCGGCCAAAAGCAGCGTTAGGACCCTTTAACGCTGCTTTTGACGGCTAACGCAGAACTCTAAATCTAGGTGTTTGTATTTATTTTAGCTAGGTAATTAGTAAATAACTATTTACTAACTAGTCTACCTAGTTAAAATAAATACAAACTTACCTGTGAAATAAAAATAAAACCTAAGCTAGCTACAATGTAACTATTATTTATTTTGTAGCTAACTTACGTGTAGATTACGAGTTTTATCGGTAAAGCTGTGCGGGGCAGTTTATGCTCGCCGCTCACTTGCAGACAGCGCTGGTATTACGTTTTTTTTTTAAACCCGGCGTTAGCCGCAGAAAAGTGAGCGGAGAGCAAAATTTAGCTTCACATCTCACCTCAATACCAGCGCTGCTTATGGTAGCGGTGAGCTGGCTAAACGTGCTTGTGCACGATTTCCCCATAGGAATCAATGGGGGAGAGCCGGCTGAAAAAAACCTAACACCTGCAAAAAAGCAGCGTTAAGCTCCTAACGCAGCCCCATTAATTCCTATGGGGAAATACATTTTATGTCTACACCTAACACCCTAACATGAACCCTGAGTCTAAACACCCCTAATCTTACACTTATTAACCCCTAATCTACCGCCCCCAACATCGCCGACACCTACATTATATTATTAACCCCTAATCTGCTGCTCCGGACACCGCCGACACCTACATTATACCGCCCCCAATGTCGCCACAACCTAACTACATTTATTAACCCCTAATCTGCCGCCCACAACGTCGCCACCACTATAATAAAGTTATTAACTCCTAAATCTAAGTCTAACCCTAACCCCCCCTAACTTAAATATAATTTAAATAAATCTAAATAAAATAACTACAATTAACTAAATTATTCCTATTTAAAACTAAATACTTAGCTATAAAATAGACCCTAAGATAGCTACAATTTAACTAATAGTTACATTGTAGCTAGCTTAGGTTTTATTTTTATTTTACAGGCAACTTTGTATTTATTTTAACTAGGTACAATAGTTATTAAATAGTTATTAAGTATTTAATAGCTACCTAGTTAAAATAAAGACAAATTTACCTGTAAAATAAAACCTAACCTAAGTTACAATTACACCTAACACTACACTATAATTAAATAAAATAAACTAAATACAATTAATTACATTTAAATAAAATTATCTAAAGTACGAAACCCCCCCCACTAAATTACAGAAAATAATAAAATAATTACAAGTTTTTTAAATTAATTACACCTAATCTAATCCCTCTAATAAAATAAAAAAGCCCCCCAAAATAAGAAAAAAAACCCTACCCTATACTAAATTACAAATAGCCCTTAAAAGGGCTTTTTGCAGGGCATTGCCCCAAAGTAATCAGCTCTTTTACCTGTAAAAAAAAGTACAATACCCCCCTAACATTAAAACCCACCACCCACTCACCCAACCCTACTCTAAAACCCACCCAATCCCCCCTTAATAAAACCTAACACTAACCCCTTGAAGATCACCCTACCTTGAGAAGTCTTCACCCAACCAGGCCGAAGTCCTCAACGAAGCAGGGCGAAGTGGTCCTCCAGATGGGCAGAAGTCTTCATCCAAGCCGGGAAGAAGAGGTCCTCCAGACGGGCAGAAGTCTTCATCCAGACGGCATCTTCTATCTTCATCCATCCGGCGCGGAGCGGGTCCATCTTCAAGACATCCGACGCGGAGCATCCTATTCTTTCAACGTCTTCTTACTAAATGACGGTTCCTTTAAGTAACGTCATCCAAGATGGCGCCCCTTCAATTCTGATTAGCTGATAGAATTCTATCAGCCAATCGGAATTAAGGTAGGAAAATCCTATTGGCTGATCCAATCAGCCAATAGGATTGAGCTGGCATTCTATTGGCTGTTCCAATCAGCCAATAGAATGCAAGCTCAATCCTATTGGCTGATTGCATTAGCCAATAGGATTTTTTCTACCTTAAAGGGACAGTAAACACCAGAATTTTTGTTGTTTAAAAAGGTATATAATCCCTTTATTACCCATTCCCCAATCTTGCATAACCAACACAGTTATAATAATATACGTTTTACCTCTGTGATTACCTTGTATCTATGCCTCTGCAAACTGCCCCCTTATTTCAGTTCTTTTGACAGACATGCATTTTTAGCCAATCAGTGCTTGCTCTTAGGAGCTTCACGTGCTGGAGCTCAATGTTATCTATATGAAACACATGAACTAACGCCCTCTAGTGGTGAAAAACTGTCAAAATGCTTTCCGATTAGAGGCAGTCTTCAAGATCTAAGAAATTAGCACATGAACCTCCTAGATTTAGCTTTCAACTAAGAATACCAAGAGAACAAAGCAAAATTGGTAATAAAAGTAAATTGGAAAGTTGTTTAAAATTACATGCCCTATTTACAATATGAAAGATTTTTTTTTACTTTACTGTCCCTTTAATTCCGATTGACTGATAGAATTCTATCAGCCAATCGGAATTGAAGGGACGCCATCTTGGATGACGTCACTTAAAGGAACCGTCATTTAGTAAGAAGACGTCGAAAGAATAGGATGCTCTGCGTCGGATGTCTTGAAGATGGACCTGCTCCGCTCCAGATGGATGAAGATTGAAGATGCCGCCTGGATGAAGACTTCTGCCCGTCTGGAGGACCTCTGCTTCCCGGCTTGGATGAAGACTTCTGCCCGTCTGGAGGACCACTTCGCTCGGCTTCGTTGAGGACTTCGGACTGGTTGGGTGAAGACTTCTCAAGGTAGGGTGATCTTCCAGGGGTTAGTGTTAGGTTTTATTAAGGGGGGATTGGGTGGGTTTTAGAGTAGGGTTGGTTGTGTGGGTGGTGGGTTTTAATGTTGGGGGGGTATTGTACTTTTTTTTACAGGTAAAAGAGCTGATTACTTTGGGGCAATGCCCCTCAAAAAGCCCTTTTAAGGGCTATTTGTAATTTAGTATAGGATAGGGCTTTTTATTATTTTGGGGGGCTTCTTTATTTTATTAGGGGGATTAGATTAGGTGTAATTAGTTTAAAAAACTTGTAATTATTTTATTATTTTCTGTAATTTAGTGTTTTTCCCCCCCGTAATTTAGATAGTTTTATTTAATTGTATTTAATTGTAGTTAATTTAGGGAATTAATTTAATTATAGTGTAGTGTTAGGTGTAATTGTAACTCAGGTTAGGTTTTATTTTACAGGTAAATTTGTATTTATTTTAACTAGGTAGCTATTAAAAAGTTAATAACTATTTAATAACTATTGTACCTAGTTAAAATAAATACAAAGTTGCCTGTAAAATAAAAATAAACCCTGAGATAGCTACAATGTAACTATTAGTTATATTGTAGCTATCTTAGGGTTTATTTTATAGGTAAGTATTTAGTTTTAAATAGGAATAATTTAGTTCATGATAGTAATTTTATTTAGATTTATTTAAATTATATTTAAGTTAGGGGGGTGTTCGGGTTAATATATTTATTAAAGTGGTGGTGATGTCCGGTTCGGCAGATTAGGGGTTAAAAAATGTATTTAACTGTTTGCGATGTGGGGGGACCTCGGTTTAGGGGTTAATAGGTAGTTTATGGGTGTTAGTGTACTTTTTAGCACTTTAGTTAAGAGTTTTATACTACGGCGTTAGCCCATAAAACTCTTAACTACTGACTTTCAAATGTGTTAAGGATCTTGAAGGTAGAGGGTGTACTGCTCACTTTTAGGAAGACTCGTAATACCGGCGTTAGGAAAATCCCATTGAAAATATAGGATACGCAATTGACGTAAGTGGATTTGCGGTATTTTCGAGTTGCACCAAAAAAGTGAGCGGTACACCTGTACCTGCAAGACTCGTAATACCAGCGGGCGTTAAAAGTAGCGTTGGGACCTCTTTTTAACCCTAACGCAAGACTCGTAATCTAGCCGTTAGGTCTTATTTTATAGGTATGTAGTTTTAAATAGGAATTATTTAGGTAATAATTGTAAGTTTTATTATGATTTATGTTAATTATATTTAAGTTAGGGGGTGTTAGGTTTAGACTTAGGGGTTAATATATTTAAGTAGTGATGTGGGAGGCCAGAGGTTTAGGGGTTAATAGTTTATTTAAGTATATTTCGTTGTGGGGGGCATGCGGTTTAGTGGTTAATAGGTTTATTATTGCGGCGGTGTGGGCGGATGGCAGATTAGGGGTTAATAATATTTAAATAGTGTTTGCGATGAGGGAGGGCAACGGTTTAGGGGTTAATAGGTTTATTATAGTGGTGACGATGTTGGGGAGCGGCGGAATAGGGAATAATACATTTTTTAAGTAGCGGCGATGTCTAGAGCAGCAGATTAGGGGTTAATAAATTTATTTTAGTATTTGCGATGCGGGAGGGCCTCGGTTTAAAGGTTAATAGGTAGTTTATGGTTGTTAGTGTACTTTTTAACACTTTAGTTATGAGTTTTATGCTACAGATTTGCAACGTAAATCTCATAACTACTGACTGTAGATGGCGGTACAAATCTTGTCAGTATAGGGTGTACCGCTCACTTTTTGGCCTCACAGCAAAACTTGTAATACCGGCGCTATGAAAGTCCCATTGAAAAAGGTATTTTTTAAAAGTGCTGTACTGACGTTGCGTGACGGCCAAAAAGGTGTGCGGTACACCAATACCTACAAGACTTGTAATAGCGGCGTTAGGGGAAAAGCATCGTTATGAATAGCTGATTGTTATTTATTATTTTAGCTCAAATATTGATTTTCTTTGTGGAAATTAGAACAGGCCATTTTACTGTGTTCAATAATAAATGTTCCTGATCTGAATGTCATTTTTGTATTTATTCATGTTTTGAGGTGTGTCACCCTCTGCCAATAGGGCTGAGGGAGTCTTTCTTACTAGCCAGTGAGCTTCTCTCGCATGGACCAGCTCTGTAGAGTCATGTTAGTTTTAAAATCATGTTAGACAGATCTTGCAAAAAAAAATATTTAAATGATGCTCTATTAAATTAATATAATGTGTAGATAACAGCCAAATTGTATTTCAAATGTAACATGAATAATTCAGTTTGGACTTTTTTCTCAAATATGTGATAATATTCCTTCCTTACCTAGAATCAATATCCTGAGAATATACAGTAGTTTGCAAAAGAAAAATCCAGGAGCCTTGAACTTTAACACCAGATAAGAGGAAAATTTATTGTGTCCATTCCCAAAATCATTAACTACACATACCTGGCGTTAAAACAAAAGATCACAGGAGATCGGAATCAGTGTCAATGTCACGTGGAAAGTTCTTACTACCTGAATGAGAAATGGCTTATAATTTTGCAAGCAGAACAAATGAATGTTATGTAAACATTTGTGGAAACGTTTTTTGCTTTGTACAAGATTTGATTGCCATCACAAAGTTGTACGACATTCATGTGAAATGGCTTCCTTTATCACAAAAACTCAAGCACTGATTTGATGACAGTATATTTAAATGTGTGTTTTCAGTATTATAGCTATTAAACTAAACTATTTAAATTATTAATATATTTACTTTTTTCTACTGAAAATCCTTTATACAATCCCCACCTCCTAGAATACAGCTGAAGGCTTTACATAGGCCCGGCATATTTCAGCCAGCACCGACAGGGGCTATGGCTTACATTTATGTGGAGGAATGGGCACTGGGCAGGTACAACAATACCAGAATAATTTGCTTGAATGAGACAGTAAAGTCTAAACTAAACGTTCATGATTCAGCTGAAGGCTTTACACAGGCCTATGTTACAGCCAGCACTGTCAGGGCGTATGGTTTACCTTTATGGGGAGGAAGGGGAATATAGAATACCAAAACCATTTGCTTTAAAGGGACAGTAAGGTCAAAACTAAACTTTTCAACAAATCTCCAATTTACTTAAATTTAATTTGCTTTATTCTCCTGGAATCCTTTATTAGCTCACCCTATGTGCTCAGCATGCTCCTAGTAGTACATTGCTGCTCCTTCCAAAAAGGATACCCACAGGATGAACCAAATTTAATAATAGAAGTAAATTGAAAAGTTGTTCAAAATTGTATGCTCTATCTGAATCATCAAAGGAAAAAGTTTGGCTTTCATGTCCCTTTAACAAAAGGGGAAAACATAATTTATGCATACCAGATAATTTCCTTTCCTTCCTGGCAGGGAGAGTCCACGACTTCATTCCTTACTGTTGGGAAATACAACACCTGGCCACCAGGAGGAGGCAAAGACACCCCAGCCAAAGGCTTAAATATCACTCCCACTTCTCCAGTCAATCTGCAGAGGGAACAAGGAAAAGTAACAGAAACATCAGGGTATGAAGGTGCCAGCAGAAATAATAAAAAGAAAGGGAGCAGCCCATCAAAAAAAAAAAATTATGGGTGGGGTCGTGGACTATCCCTGCCAGGAAGGAAATGATACCACAGCCAGATAAACTTTTCTCCCGAAAGCTGCTTCAGTCGAAGCAAACACATCAAACTTGTAAAATTTAGAAAAAGTGTGTAAGAAGGACCAGGTAGCCGCCTTACAAATCTGATCCATAGAGGCTTCGTTCTTAAAAGCCCAGGAGGAAGCTACTGCTCTAGTGGAGTGAGCCGTTATCCTCTCAGGAGGCTGTCTCCCTGCTGTCTCATAAGCTAAGCAGATGACACTCCTCAACCAGAAAGATAGGGAAGTCGTAGTAGCCTTCTGCCCGTTACGCTTCCCCGTATAGATGACAAAGAGGAAGATTGTCTGAATTCTTTAGTAGCCTGAAGATAGAACTTCAAGGCACAAACCACATCGAGATTGTGAAGCAAACGTTCCTTGGCTGAAGAAGGATTAGGACACAAGGAAGGAACAACAATTTCTTGATTAATGTTACGATCCGTCACCACCTTAGGGAGGAACCCTAATTTAGTGCGTAAAACCGCCTTATCAGCATGGAAAACCAGATAAGGGCGTTCACATTGCAAAGCATAAATCTCAGAAACTCAGAGAACGCAGAGGCAATAGCCAACAAAAAAAAAAAACTTCCAAGATAACAATTTAATGTCAACAGTATGCATAGGCTCAAACGGAGCCTGCTGCAAAACACTAAGAACAAGATTAAGGCTCCAAGGCGGAGCCGCAGATCTAAACACAGGTCGGATCCTAGTCAGAGCCTTAACAAAGGACTGCACATCCAGAAGCTCAGCCAATTTCTTGTGCAGTAACACCGACAGGGCCGATATCTGTCCCTTCAGGAATCTAGCAGATAGACTCTTCTCCAGTCCATCTTGGAGAAAAGATAAGATTCTGGCAATCTTAACCTTATGCCAGGAAAAGCCACGCTCTTCACACCAGTAAAAGTAAGTCCTCCAGACTTTATGGTAGATATGACGAGTAACTGGCTTACGAGCTTGAACCAGAGTGTCGATAACACTCTCAGAAAACCCACTCTTGGCTAATACTAAGCGTTCAATCTCCAGTCAGCCTCAGAGAATCTAGATTTTGAAGAACGAAAGGACTCTGTATCAGCAAATCTCTGCAACAACGTAACCTCCACTGAGGAGATGAGGACATCCCCACCAGATCCGCAAACCACGTCCTTTGCGGCCACGACTGAGCAATCAGAATCACTGATGCTCGCTTCTGCTTGATGCGAGCCACCCCACAAGGGAGAAGCGGTAATGTAAGGAAAAGATACATGAGTCTGAACCTCCATGGTACTGATCAGTTCCGCCTGAGGATCCCTTGACCTCGACCCGTACCTGGGTAGCTTGGTATTGAGGCGGGATGCCATGAGATCTATCTCTGGTGTCCCCCACTCGCTGCATATCTCTGCAAACACCTCGAGGTGGAGAGACCATTCCCCTGGGTGAAAGGATTGCCTGCTGAGAAAGTCTGCTTCCCAGTTGTCCACACCCGGAATGTGGATCGCTGACAGTGTACATCTGTGAGTCTCTGCCCACTCTAGTATCTGAGATACTTCTCTCATCGCCAAGGAACTTCTCGTTCCCCCCTGATGGATGATATAAGCAACCGAGGTTATATTGTCTGATTGGAATCTGATAAACTGGGATGAACCCAGAAGGGGCCAAGCCTTCAAGGCATTGAAGATTGCCCGGAGTTCCAAGGGAGGACTCCTCCTGAGTCCACAGCCCTTGTGCCTTCTTGGCACTCCAAACGGCTCCCCAGCCGGAACGGCTTGTGTCCGTAGTCACAATCTCCCAGGACGGTCTCAAGATGCACGTGCCTTGGGACAGATGATCTGGACAGAGCTACCAAGAGAGTGAGTCTCTCGACAGTTTGTCCAGCACAATCTGTTGAGACAGATCTGAATTGCTGCCGGTTTCATTGTCTCAGCATGCATAGTTGTAAGGGTCTGAGATGGAATCTGGCAAATGGAATGATGTCCATACAGGACACCATGAGTCCAATCACCTCCATACACTGAGCCACTGCGGGTCTCAAGGAAGCCTGGAGGGCTAGACATGCAGTAGTCAGCTTGCAACGTCTCTGATCTGTGAGAAATATTCTCATGGATATGGAGTCTCTTATTATCCCCAGGAAATTCACCCTGGTACATGGAGTAAGAGAACTCTTTTCCAAGTTTATCTTCCATCCATATGATCGAAGAAGACTGAGAAGAGACTCTGAGTGTTCTTCCGCTAGACGAAAAGATGGTGCTTGTACCAAGATATCGTCCAGGTAAGGAGCGATGGCAATACCTTGTGTTCTGGCAACAGCTAGAAGAGCCCCAGAACCTTCGTAAATATCCATGGAGCAGTAGCTAGGCCAAACAGAAGAGCTATGAACTGGAAGTGCTGGTCCAGAAAGGCAAACCTCAGGAACTGAAAATGCTCCCTGTGTATCGGAACATGAAGATATGCATCTTTCAGGTCTATGGTGGTCATAAACTGTCCTTAATGAACTTAGAGGAAGGAATGACCATAGTGTCTCCATCTTGAAAGAGGGAACAATGAGAAATTTGTTTAGGCACTTTAAGTCCAGAATTGGACAAAAAGTTTCCTCCTTTTTGGAACCACGAAAAGGTTTGAATAAAACCCCAAATCTCTTTCTGCTGTAGGTACCAGGACAATTACTCATAGAGGTGAGAGATCCTGTACACAATCTAAAAAGGAAGTCCTCTTCTCTGGTCTTGTAGACAGTCTGGAGAGTAGGAATCTGCCCCTGGGTGGATGAGATTTGAATCCTATCCGGTATCCCTGAGATAGAACCTCCAGGACCCAAGGATCCTGTACATCCTGGAACCAAGCGTCTGAAAAAAGAGACAGTCTGCCCCCGAATCGATCCGATCCTGCATCGGGGGCTGCCCCTTCATGCTGATTTGTTCTCGGCGGGCTTCTTAGTCTGTTTCGACTTATTCCAGGACTGAGTCGGCGCTTCCAAGTACTCTTGGGCTGCTCGGACTTGGATGAGGATTGCTGTCGTTGTGATTTGTCAGAACGAAAGGAACGAAAATTAGACGACTGCCGTCCCATAGTCCTATTCTCTTATCCTGCAGTAGGAAGGCACCCTTCCCTCCAGTAACCGTAGAAAAACATAATTTATGCTTACCTGATAAATTTATTTCTCTTGTAGTGTATTCAGTCCACGGATCATCCATTACTTATGGGATATATTCCCTTCCCAACAGGAAGTTGCAAGAGGATCACCCAAAGCAGAGCTGCTATATAGCTCCTCCCCTCCACGTCATATCCACTCATTCGACCGAAACAAGACAAGAAAGGAGAAACCATAGGGAGCAGTGGTGACTAGAGTTTTAATTAAAATTTAGATCTGCCTTAAAAAAGACAGGGCGGGCCGTGGACTGAATACACTACAAGAGAAATAAATTTATCAGGTAAGCATAAATTATGTTTTCTCTTGTTAAGTGTATTCAGTCCACGGATCATCCATTACTTATGGGATACCAATACCAAAGCTAAAGTACACGGATGATGGGAGGGACAAGGCAGGAACTTAAACGGAAGGAACCACTGCCTGTAGAACCTTTCTCCCAAAAACAGCCTCCGAAGAAGCAAAAGTGTCAAATTTTTTAAATTTTTAAAAAGTGTGAAGCGAAGACCAAGTTGCAGCCTTGCAAATCTGTTCAACAGAGGCCTCATTCTTAAAGGCCCAGGTGGAAGCCACAGCTCTAGTGGAATGAGATGTAATTCTTTCAGGGGGCTGCTGTCCAGCAGTCTCATAGGCTAAACGTATTATGCTACGAAGCCAAAAGGAGAGAGAGGTTGCCGAAGCTTTTTGACCTCTCTTCTGTCCAGAGTACACGACAAACAGGGAAGAAGTTTGACCAAAATCTTTAGTTGCCTGTAAATAGAACTTCAGGGCACGGACTACGTCCAGATTATGCAAAAGTCGTTCCTTCTTTGAAGAAGGATTAGGACATAATGATGGAACAACAATCTCCTGATTGATATTCCTGTTAGAAACTACCTTAGGTAAAAACACAGGTTTAGTACGCAGAACTACCTTGTCTGAATGGAAAATCAGATAAGGAGAATCACAATGTAAGGCAGATAACTCAGAGACTCTTCGAGCCGAGGAAATAGCCATTAAAAACAGAACTTTCCAAGATAAAAGCTTAATATCAATGGAATGAAGGGGTTCAAACGGAACCCCTTGAAGAACTTTAAGAACCAAGTTTAAGCTCCACGGAGGAGCAACAGTCTTAAACACAGGCTTAATCCTAGCCAAAGCCTGACAAAAAGCCTGGACGTCTGGAACTTCTGCCAGACGTTTGTGTAAAAGAATAGACAGAGCAGAAATCTGTCCCTTTAACGAACTAGCAGATAAGCCCTTTTCTAAACCCTCTTGAAGAAAGGACAATATCCTAGGAATCCTAACCTTACTCCATGAGTAACTCTTGGATTCGCACCAATATAAATATTTACGCCATATCTTATGGTAAATTTTTCTGGTAACAGGCTTCCGTGCCTGTATTAAGGTATCAATAACTGACTCCGAGAAGCCACGCTTTGATAGGATCAAGCGTTCAATCTCCATGCAGTCAGCCTCAGAGAAATTAGATTTGGATGGTTGAAAGGACCTTGTATTAGAAGGTCCTGCCTCAGAGGCAGAGACCATGGTGGACAGGACGAGATGTCCACTAGGTCTGCATACCAGGTCCTGCGTGGCCACGCAGGCGCTATCAGAATCACTGATGCTCTCTCCTGTTTGATCTTGGCAATCAGTCGAGGTAGCAGCGGAAATGGTGGAAACACATAAGCCATGTTGAAAACCCAAGGGGCTGCCAGAGCATCTATCAGCGCCGCTCCCGGGTCCCTGGACCTGGATCCGTAACAAGGAAGCTTGGCATTCTGGCGAGACGCCATGAGATCCAGTTCTGGTTTGCCCCAACAATGAATCAGTTGAGCGAAGACCTCCGGATGAAGTTCCCACTCCCCCGGATGAAAAGTCTGGTGACTTAGAAAGTCCACCTCCCAGTTCTCCACGCCTGGGATGTAGATCGCTGACAGGTGGCAAGAGTGAGACTCTGCCCAGCGAATTATCTTTGAAACTTCTAACATCGCTAGGGAACTCCTGGTTCCCCCTTGATGGTTGATGTAAGCCAAAGTCGTGATGTTGTCCGACTGAAATCTGATGAACCTCAGTGTTGCTAACTGAGGCCAAGCTAGAAGAGCATTGAATATTGCTCTCAACTCCAGAATATTTATTGGGAGGAGTTTCTCCTCCTGAGTCCATAATCCCTGAGCCTTCAGGGAGTTCCAGACTGTGCCCCAACCTAGAAGGCTGGCATCTGTTGTTCCAATCATCCAATCTGGCCTGCGAAAGGTCATCCCCTTGGACAGATGGACCCGAGAAAGCCACCAGAGAAGAGAATCTCTGGTCTCTTGATCCAGATTTAGTAGAGGGGACAAATCTGAGTAATCCCCATTCCACTGACTTAGCATGCATAATTGCAGTGGTCTGAGATGCAGGCGCGCAAATGGTACTATGTCCATTGCCGCTACCATTAAGCTGATTACTTCCATGCACTGAGCTACTGACGGGCGTGGAATGGAATGAAGGACACGGCAAGCATTCAGAAGCTTTGATAACCTGGACTCCGTCAGGTAAATCTTCATCTCTATAGAATCTATAAGAGTCCCCAGGAAGGGAACTCTTGTGAGTGGTAATAGAGAACTCTTTTCCACGTTCACCTTCCACCCATACGACCTCAGAAATGCCAGAACTATCTCTGTATGAGACTTGGCAATTTGAAAACTTGACGCTTGTATCAGAATGTCGTCTAGGTACGGAGCCACCGCTATGCCTCGCGGTCTTAGCACCGCCAGAAGTGAGCCCAGAACCTTTGTAAAAATTCTCGGGGCCGTAGCTAACCCGAAGGTAAGAGCTACAAACTGGTAATGCCTGTCTAGAAAGGCAAATCTTAGGTACCGATAATGATCTTTGTGAATCGGTATGTGAAGGTAGGCATCCTTTAAGTCCACTGTGGTCATGTATTGACCCTCTTGGATCATGGGTAGAATAGTTCGAATAGTTTCCATTTTGAATGATGGAACTCTTAGGAATTTGTTTAAGATTTTTAGGTCCAAGATTGGTCTGAAGGTTCCCTCTTTCTTGGGAACCACAAACAGATTTGAGTAAAAACCTTGCCCTTGTTCCGTCCGCGGAACTGGGTGGATCACCCCCATTACTAAGAGGTCTTGTACACAGCGTAGAAATGCCTCTTTCTTTATTTGGTTTGCTGATAACCTTGAAAGATGAAATCTCCCTTGTGGAGGAGAAGCTTTGAAGTCCAGAAGATATCCCTGAGATATGATCTCCAACGCCCAGGGATCCTGGACATCTCTTGCCCAAGCCTGGGCGAAGAGAGAAAGTCTGCCCCCCACTAGATCCGTTTCCGGATAGGGGGCCCTCTCTTCATGCTGTCTTAGGGGCAGAAGTAGGTTTTCTGGCCTGCTTGCCCTTGTTCCAGGACTGGTTAGCTTTCCAGCCCTGTCTGTAACGAGCAACAGTTCCTTCCTGTTTGGAGCGGAGGAAGTTGATGCTGCTCCTGCCTTGAAGTTACGAAAGTTAGACTGTTTGGCCTTTGATTTGGCCCTGTCCTGAGGAAGAGTATGACCCTTACCTCCAGTAATGTCAGCAATAATTTCTTTCAAGCCGGGCCCGAATAAGGTCTGCCCTTTGAAAGGAATATTAAGCAATTTAGATTTAGAAGTCACGTCAGCTGACCAGGATTTAAGCCATAGCGCTCTGCACGCCTGGATGGCGAATCCGGAGTTCTTAGCCGTTAGTTTGGTTAAATGTACAACGGCATCAGAAACAAATGCGTTAGCTAGCTTAAGTGCTTTAAGCTTGTCCATAATCTCATCCAATGGAGCTGTGCGAATGGCCTCTTCCAGAGACTCAAACCAGAATGCCGCAGCAGCAGTGACAGGCGCAATGCATGCAAGGGGCTGTAAGATAAAACCTTGTTGAACAAACATTTTCTTAAGGTAACCTTCTAATTTTTTATCCATTGGATCCGAAAAAGCACAACTATCCTCCACCGGGATAGTGGTACGTTTAGCTAAAGTAGAAACTGCTCCCTCCACCTTAGGGACCGTCTGCCATAAGTCTCGGGTGGTGGCGTCTATTGGAAACATTTTCCTAAATATCGGAGGAGGGGAAAAGGGCACACCGGGTCTATCCCACTCCTTGCTAATAATCTCTGTAAGCCTTTTCGGTATAGGGAAAACGTCAGTACACACCGGCACCGCATAGTATCTATCCAGCCTACATAATTTCTCTGGAATTGCAACCGTGTTACAATCATTCAGAGCCGCTAATACCTCCCCTAACAATACACGGAGGTTCTCAAGCTTAAATTTAAAATTAGAAATCTCTGAATCCGGTCTCCCTGGATCAGATCCGTCACCCACAGAATGAAGCTCTCCGTCCTCATGTTCTGCAAATTGTGACGCAGTATCGGACATGGCTCTCACATCATCAGCGCGCTCTGTCCTTAACCCAGAGCTATCGCGCTTGCCTCTTAATTCTGGCAATTTAGATAATACCTCTGTCATAACAGCAGCCATGTCTTGCAAAGTGATTTGTATGGGCCTCTCTGATGTACTTGGCGCCACAATATCACGCGCCTCCTGAGCGGGAGGCGAAGGTACTGACACGTGAGGAGAGTTAGTCGGCATAACTTCCCCCTCGTTGTCTGGTGATAATTTCTTTACAGATAAAGACTGACTTTTATTTAAAGTGACATCAATACATTTAGTACACATATTTCTATGGGGCTCCACATTGGCCTTCAAACATAGTGAACAAACAGATTCATCTGTGTCAGACATGTTTAAACAGACTAGCAATGAGACTAGCAAGCTTGGAAAATCCTTTCAAATAAGTTTACAAGCAATATAAAAGACGCTACTGCGCCTTTAAGAAGCACAAAAAAAAAAACTGTCACAGTTGAAATAACAATGAACCAAATCAGTTATAGCAACCAAATTTACACAGTAAATGTATTAAGTTAGCAAAGTATTGCACCCACTAGCAAATGGATGATTAACCTCTTAATACCCAAAACGGATAATCAATTTAACAATTAACGTTTTTATCACAGTCAAACACACTGTCACAGGTCTGCTGTGACTGATTACCTCCCTCAAAATGAATTTTGAAGACCCCTGAGCTCTCTAGAGACGTCCTGGATCAAGGAGGAAGAAGCAGGAAGACTGTGACTGAATTTTTACTGCGCAAAAAAGCGCTAAAATAGGCCCCTCCCACTCATATTACAACAGTGGGAAAACTCAGTTAACCTTTTCTATGCATAAATATACGTCAGCCATGTGGAAAAAGTCATGCCCCAAAAGATTTATCACCAAAGTACCTCACAAAAACGAATAACATGCCAGTAAACGTTTTAAACATACATTTTAAAAGTTATGTAGTGTTATCAATAAGCCTGCTACCAGTCGCTTCTACTGCAGTTAAGGCTCATATATTACTTCAGTATTAACAGCATTTTCTTAGTCAAATTCCATTCCTTAGAAAATTACTTTACTGCACATACATTCATCAGCCTGATACCAGTCACTACTACTGCATTTAAGGCTGTACTTACATTACATCGGTATCAGCAGTATTTTCTTAGTCAATTCCATTCCTTAGAAAAATATTTTACTGCACATACCTCATCTGCAGGGAACCCCGCATGCTATTCCCTTTCTGAAGTTACCCCACTCCTCAGAATGTGCGAGAACAGCCAGTGGATCTTAGTTACTTCTGCTAAGATCATAGAAAACGCAGGCAGATTCTTCTTCTAAATACTGCCTGAGAGAAAAACAGCACACTCCGTGCCATTTAAAATAACAAACTTTTGATTGAAGAAATAATTAAGTATAAAAACTCCACACTCCTCTCACACCTTCCTACTATGTTGAGAGTTGCAAGAGAATGACTGGATATGACGTGGAGGGGAGGAGCTATATAGCAGCTCTGCTTTGGGTGATCCTCTTGCAACTTCCTGTTGGGAAGGGAATATATCCCATAAGTAATGGATGATCCGTGGACTGAATACACTTAACAAGAGAAAAATGGAGTCCAGCCCTGGACCAAATAAAATCTTCCTCTTGAAAGGAAGAGAAAGGAGTCTGGATTTAGAAGTCATGCCCGCAGACCAAGACTTCAACCAGAGCGCCTGTCGGGCTAGGACCGCAAAACCAGAAGCCTTTGTATTTAGGCGAATAATCTGCATATTCGCGTCACAGAAGAAAGAGTTAGCAATTCTCAGAGCTTTAATTCTCTCCTGAATATCCTTGAGGGGAGTCTCCACCTCAATGAACTGTGGGGATGGAGCCCGACAAATCTAATTGAGAGTCAGGGACGGGAAGTTCCTATTCTTTCCCATTCGTTACTAATAATGTTTGCCATCTTAACTGGCACAGGAAAAGTCAGAGGGACCTTCCTATCTTCATAAACCCTGTCTAATTTAGGGGTCTTCGGTTCCTCAGGGAGTGTAGCCTCTGGAACCTCTAGCGTAGACAGAACCTCCTTTAATAAAAACACAGATGCTCAATTTTAAATCTAAAGGAGGTTTCCTACACTGAAGGGGGTTTAAAAACTGAAGTCTCTGACTCGTCCGCAGGTAGTGTAGAAAGGGTAGTAATCTCTCGGGACACAGATTCCTGAGAGGTAGACGGCTCAGAGGGGCTAATAGCGCTATGAGTATTAGCAGGCTTGTCTCCCTTCTTAAGACTTTAGAACAGTGCTTAGGAAAATGGAACAAAATTGAGCAGGCGGGCAAACCACGGCCTCCTCACAATATAAAAAGGAATTATTATTCAGTACAGAAGTAGCAGAATCTTCTAACGTAGTATCAGAGTCCTCCATAGCTAAGATATATTCAGAGAAGGACAGACAAAAAAAATGCTTTTATTAAAAAACCGGCACCTTTATAATCCCAATGGCTGGGGCACTCACCACCTCCTTGACCCAGACAGCTAACAGTGAAAACGCTCTCCTTAGGAGTGATGTCCGCAGCAGGATCGCAGGAAAATGAAAAGAACGCACCCCGTCACATGGTGCGTAGGACAGGACTTCCCCTGCTATGAAAAAAACGCTAAGCTATTATGAGCTGTGCAACACTCAAAAACGAAAGTGAAACTTGTTTGTTCCAAGCCAAAAAGCACACAGTCTATGAGCCCAAAACTCTTACATTAAAGCAGTTATAAATAACCCCTTGCTGTCCAAATAATCTCCCTGAAAGAGATATTAACCCTTGATCCTATCGAGGCATAAAGGAGCCACACTGTGACCCTGTATAGCAAAAGTGTATATATAAAAACGGTCTTATCCTCCAGGATCCATGTTGTGGAACAGGCACAGCCTCTCAAGTGTGACAGTCATGCAGCGACGCTCTGACATGGACATGAGTGTAAAACGACAAGCAGTGATACTCGTCAACACTGATTGCTCAGGAGCTGTTAGGCGACAGTCTGGAAGGGTTCACAGAAAAACTTTCCCTGCATCTCCAGACTTTAACTTTCATCAATACTCTCACTGAGAGGTTGACATGATTACTTTAAACTCCAGTCCTTTCTTGAAGGGAACATATCCATTACAGGACTAAATCTTCTGCCACTTCTCTGCCACTTTCTATAGTAAGGAAAGGCAAAGAATGACTGGGGGATAGGGGAAGTGGGAGGGATATTTAAGCCTTTGGCTATGGTGTCTTCGCCTCCTCCTGGTGGCCAGGTGTTGTATTTCCCAACAGTAAGGAATTAAGTTGTGGACTTTCCCTGCCTTATGGAAGGAAATCTATTAAAGTTGGGTGGAGCCACAGCCTGTGAAATTTAACAATAAATGTCTGCCTCCAATTGTTTCTTGGAGTGGTTAAAGAGTTTCTAATGCCAAAGGTTAAACATTTACACATTCATAAACAGTACAGATACAGTTCATTTCAAATACTAGGCTTGAGTTTTGGTGATGTCTCCTTTCAACCCTTGTTAACCAATTACAATACATATAATATATATTTCCATAATAACTTTTGAATAAAATATCCTAGAATGGGGTAGATGCAATAAAATTGGCACCTTTTAATAGAATCTATTTGCTAGATCTCTCGGAATAAGCAATAGGAAAAGGAAAACTCAAGGAACTGTGAAAAACTATTTATCATAACATATAAAACAATTTTGTATTGTATTTTTCCTTTGTGCAGTATACAAAATAGGATGTGTAATGTGAATAAAATTCTAACTTCATTAAGTACTTTAAAAGGACATGATACTCAAATGTTGAAGCACTTAAAAGTGACGCAGCATAAATGTAAAAAGCTATCTAGAATATATTACCTGAACATCTCTATGTAAAAAAGGAAGATATTTACTTCAAAATGTTCTCAGTAGCCACATCCCATTGAAAGTGGACTTTAAGCAGCCAATCAGAATGCTAGACCGAGGAATTGCAAGGGAGTGTGCATCTGGCATGTGCAGGCACAGTCATGTTATTTTCCTCCTCAGTAATATAAAATCTTGGAATATTTTTGTGTAAACACACGAGATAACAGTAAAGCAAAATGTGACATCAGCACTGATGAAGCTAACTGGCAATTTTTTTTTTTTTTCAACAGGTAGCTGACAGTAGCTGAAGAATAGCTGTACACAGAGCACCAACTATATTGAATATCTTACTTTTTTACATAGAGATGTTCAGGTGATATTTTCATTTCAGTTTTTTACAGTTATGCTACATCACTTTCAAGTGATTTAGCATATGGGTATAATGTCCCTTTAGCACTATGTAATTAGTGCTATTTGTTTTAGATCTCCATATATACCGGTATTTTTGAACAGCAGTGTATGTGTGGTTACAAATTAAATTATGGATATTTAAATGTGAATTACTTGCTATATTAAAGAGACAAAAGACCCAACATGTTTATCAAATTTGCTTCATTCTCTTGGTATCCTTTATTGAAGGAGTTGCAATGCAGTACTGGGCACTAGTCGAACACATCAGGTGAGACAATATATATATGTGCAGCAACCAATCAGCTGCTAGGTTCCAGTTGTGCACTGCTGCTACTGAGCCTACCTAGGTATTGTTTTCAACAAATGCTACCAAGAGAACAAAGGAAACTAGATAATAAAAGTAAATTGGAAAAAAATGGCACGCTCTATCTGAATCACAAAAGTAAAATTTTGACTATTGGCATTTTAAACATGTGAAACTAAAAATAATGTAACTTTGTTTCACCGTGTTGGCTACAAATACAGGTTGAAGTGCAACTTGTTTTACGAATCCTGCAGGAGATCTTCCAACATTAGAAATTTATTATAAAATGTGTTTTATTAAATCTACCTCTATAATGTATAATCCATTATTTTTTGTTCTCTATTATTGAATAGAGGCCATTTTATTTAGCAGAACTACTTTCTTATTTTTAATGATAACTTCAAAGTTGTGTTTTTTAACTCCAATTCTCAAAACCATTTAAATACAGATATGATGGATAAACTTGCCCCAGCAATGTGACATAAGAAAGTAAATCTGCTAAACATGCACACTGGTGCTTTTGTATACCCACTAGTGTTAAGCAGCTGGGGATCTTCAAGGGAAAAACAAAATTGCCTAAGGAAAAGCAAGACATTTTGCAGGAAAACTGGTAACAAATGCCTAATGCAAAAAACATAAGCATGCACTTTTTTAAAAAAGAATTGTGATTCATGCTTAACCTCATTTGCACTCTACTGCCAGGGCTTAAGCTTAAAGGGACATAATACTCATATGCTAAATCACTTGAAACTGATGCATTATAACTGTAAAAAGCTGACAGGAAAATATCACCTGAGCATCTCTATGTAAAAAAGGAAGGTATTTTACCTCACAATCTCCTCAGCTCAGCAGAGTAAGTTCTGTGTAAAAAGTTATACTCAGCTGCTCCCAGCTGCAGGTAAAAAAAAATAAAAAATGAAGAAATAAACAGCAGCCAATTTCATTGTAAACTTCCCTAATCTGAATAGGGAAATAATATGAGAGTGCACGAGGCTCATCCTTTCAGCTGTCCCAGGACAGACATACTAATATGCTGCTTAGAAATCCTTTACAATGGGATGTGGCTACTGAGAAACTTTTGAGGTAAAATATCTTTCTTTTTTACATAGAGATGTTCAGGTGATATTTTCTAGTCAGCTTTTTACAGCTATACTGCATCACTTTCAAGTGTTTAAACATTTGGGTATTATGGCCCTTTAATGCATTCTCTTTAAGTTTCTTTAAACTCAATTGTGAACCACATAGGGCAGTGATGGCAAACCTTGGTACTCCAGATGTTTTAGAACTACATTTCCCATGATGCTCGATTGGACTTCTGAGTGCCTAGTCATCATGGAAAATGTAGTTCTGAATCATCTGGAGTGCCAAGGTTTGCCATCACTGACATAGGGCATAACCGAAACATGCAAAGTCCATTTAAATATGCATGAGTTGATAATTTTTTAACAATTTGAAAATGTTCCACTATTCTAAAAACTGTATCACGTTTGATTCAAGTACTGATTTGAAGAGAATACGCTGCCGTTATTAAGAATGTAAACTATACATTCTTAATGAATTTTTAATAGCAGTTGACAATACAAATAAATATTTCTAACTTACATTTTAGGAATGATAACAGTTTAAAGTTTTTTTTATCTGTTTTCTTACCCCATTAATCTCATTCAAAATGTATTATCAAGACCTAACACTGTAATAGACCACTAACTCTGAACAAATGTGGTATAATTTCAGTAGGATTAACATTCACATTTTCTAAGCTCCCATATAAACAATCCCCTTAAAAATGAATACATCTGCAATGAACATCGATTTTTAAGACCCCACAAGGCAAATTAAGTTATATTTTAAGGGTTCTTTATGCCCCTCCTCCCAATAAAATACATTCGCATAAAACTTCACAGTTTGTCTGCTAAGGAAAAAGGACACATTCCTTTACAGATACAATAATGATACACACTATAGTGCAGACAGCACTAGTCATCGTCTTCCCGTTATTAGAATGCCATACAGCACAAAATTATAATGATAAATTATTTTAATTCAGGCTATTGCTGTACTGCATGCTAGCAATACAAAGACATTCTGCTTCTGCGCATGGCTTCGCTAATTAGGTATGCAGGGCTCAACTCCGGCTCCTCTGTCATTATCACAATGTTCTGCCATTCTCCAGTCTGATTTGATTTTTTAATGGTGTCCACCACACAGAGTGCATAAAGGCAGTCATCAAAAGTGGCAGCCATAGTTAACGGTCTTCCATCCCATGTTCTCCTGTCATCCTGGTCTTCAAAAGCTTGCCTTACAGCCTGCACCAATTTAATAGTCCCCCTCAAGTATGGAGATGGGATATCACTGAAGGCTTTCTCAGGCAAGAGCGAATTGCTCACAGGTGTGGAGTCTTTTAGAAGTAGCTCACGCTCAGATGAGCAGTTTCTTTGTCCATAGAGATCTGCCCCCATTACAATCAGTCTACCAGCAGATCCAACCACAATTATATCTTGTTTGAACTCTCCAGGAACATTAAAATTTAGGGTAACAGTGCAGCATACGCCGCCTTCGAGAACCATTTGAAATGTGCAGAAATCATCACTGGTTATGTGGCGTATCCCTTTGATGTGATCTGTCTGCTTCACAAAAGTTTTAAGAAGCCCATGAACCTTTACTGCTTTCTGGCTGGTTAGGAAGGTGAGAAGGTCAATGATGTAAGTACCCACAGAGTGTAGACCTCCTCCACCCATGAGGTCATCACAGCTCCAGTTATACTTCTTTCCCAGGAGACTTCCGCTGTGGACCTGTACCTCACACACTTGTAATTCACCCACATATCCTTCTTGGATCAGCTGCTTCATTTTCACAAAAGCAGGAAGGAAGCGCAAGACATTTCCCATGATGCTCATAAGCTTAGGATAATAGTGGGCAGCTGACATCATCCTGAAGGCGTCAAGAGGAGTTGCCGTTCGGTCACAAATAACGTTCTTACCAATTCCTGCAATAAATAAAGAAAAATAAGAGCATGAGATTAAGACAATTTTTAATGATTGCTACACAATTCGGCATTTTTTATGGGGGGGTTTAATTTGAAAATAGAAAACATGTTAATTTATATAGACAAATGATACATTACTCTTGCAAATAGTTATGCAACAAAAAGGCATATTATACTTTATAACTGAGATATACAGAATGGTTGGATCCAATGCTGATGTTAGATTTAGTTCTATAGGTAAGGGAAATACCAGTAATGTAGTTAATATATTTATATGGATTATGCTTTCTAAGTGAAATAAAAATACAATTCTATCCTGAAACATTAAATAACCTCCAACAATTAATAAGGAATGACATATATGAAATATAGTAGCAGCCTGAATTCTGAATAAGAATTAACTACCATAAACCAGCAGGTTAACATAGCCTATGTATATAGTAAAGATTGTTAACATATGGGGGTCGATCACAATCCTTTGTTACAATTTAGCAAACAGTCTCTAAAAACTTTTACAGTGTTTTTATGTTGAATTTAGCATTCATCTGTGTATGTATGCCTATGTGTTTTGCACCCAAGCTTGATAACTAGGGGTACATGCCTGTGAGTGCCCATGAGGGCCCCTTAAGGTGTTGTGCAGCGTGGTGGTGACGCTCTGCTTGTCTACTTGCACACCTGTGCATCCTCCTTGGAGCGAGCCTGCATCTATTTAAGGCAACATCCTTCATTCTTTAGTTGCCCTAGTATAGGTTGTGCTGTGTGTACTCCTGGGCATTCCTATTATATATTGTAAAGTTTGGACTGACTACCTGCTGCGGAACACTGCTCTGCCTAAATTACTACTCTTTTGTTTAACCCTTTGGCCCTCTGAAAGATTGGTCTGACTATCCCTTGCTGAACCCTGCTCTGCCTAAGTGACTACTCTATTTCTTAACCCTTTAGCACTCTGAAGGATTGGTCTGGCTATACATTGTTGAACCCTGCTCTGCCTAGAGACCTTCTATATTGCATAAATCCTTGGTGCTCTGAATACTTAGTTTGCTTTCTGCTGCTGTCTCCTGCTTTGCCATGTGGTTTACCTCTTTGCCTTGCCTCTTATTTCTCAGTACTCTGTGCTACCTCTTTGCTGCTATATATACCTTGTTGCATGTCAGTTTGTTCGATTGAAGGCAGATATGTTTGGCTTTAGGTTAAGGACCCAGGGAGGAAATAAATACTTAAGTGGTTCTGGGCCTATCACCATTTAGCCCAGTGCTGAATCTAACTCTTCCATTTTGCTTTTAATCTAACTGAGTGCATGCAACTGAGTGTCAGACTCTCTCTTTTGTTTATTTTTTATGTAATTTTTCCTATGGATTATGCAAAATCTATAATACCGAAAAGTCTTACACCAGCAAAATTATTTCATTGGGCAATAATGTTAAATGTTGTAGACCAAAGTTTTCTAACCTTTTAAAATTGTTTTTTTTCTCTCTCTCTTATATGGTAAATATTCTAAATTCTATTAATTAAAACAAACGCACATTTTTGTATTAACAGCCTTTATAACAGCTAGAAGAGTAGCATAGAGAGGGGGAACAGGAAGCCAAATAAACACTGGAAGGCTGACATTTTTTATATTTATTCGATAACCCCTGCAGAAACATTTTAGCTAATTTAACAATTGACAACATTGTATTATATCCTTAGGTTTAATGTTTTATGGCTATAAGCCCAATGGCAGGCTGTTTGTATGTACTTACATGACTAGTTAGTAAACCTTCTATTGAGAGATTTTTCTACAACTCTTTACCACAACTACCTTCAAGTCTATTAACACAAGTCCGTTAATTGTTAGACAGAAGTTACCCCCTCATGTCACAACAATATTTTTGTGTCCATATTACAGTTTACACTAAGGGTCAGTCAAATTAACCTTAAAGCAAATGGGATGTTTTCAAAGTGTTGCTGGCACTAAAGATATATTCATTATAAATGTATTATTGTCTAGACTCAGAAATTCGATACATAATGCATGGTCAGCACCATTAAAGTGCATAATGACCAATTACATAAAATGCAGTCTAGTGTGCAAAAGAGGCTCATTTCATAGGCCCTCTGTGAGTCATGTTTCTACAGGATATATGAAATGTTTGTCATAAATATTCACCCACTTGTTTACAAATGGATTTTCATGAGGCCGAATTTCTAGTGTCAGTGCTAATAAAATAATAAAATAAAATATATGCTAGCTTTTCAGACACACGTTAGACAGCCATCCTCCCATTTTAGTTTTACCTAAGTGATCAGTATATAAAAGGCTATAACAATGAAATTGTAACTAAAACATTTTGTAAGGCCACGGCTGGCAATACTATACTACATGCCACTTCCCAACATCCTTGCCATCTTATTAAAGCCATACCCAAAGGCCAATTTATCAGGCTAAGGAGGAATACTAAATTGGAGGGAATTACAAAATAGACTAATCCGCCAAGGATACAAAAAAGGTCCTCTAGAGAAATGTCGCAATGTAATAAAAACATACACTAATAATAAAAAAAGTGATAGCGACAAGTTCTGTGACACTAATATAGATCTTACATTCAAGAATTCAGTAGTAATTACAACTGAATATTCTCAGCAGTATAATGCTATTGTAAAAATACTAAGGAAACATATGCATATCCTTTTGGGAGATGACATTTTAAAACCGTATGTTCCCAAAAAAGTGAGAACTCTAGCTAAGAGTCTTTCTCCTAGTATGGTACTCCATAATAAGGATTCAAAACAAAATTGGCTACATAAGAAACGTAACTTCAAATGTGGGAAACAAAACTGCCATATGTGAGCTAATGTGTCGCTGGGCAGTTATTTCATAAGCAGTTCAACTAAACAGCAGTTTCAGATAGATTTTTATGCAAACTGTGGTACCACATTTGTTTTTTTTTTTTTTGTTTTTTTTTTTTTTTTTAACTTTTATTTTATAGTAAAGATAATATATTACAATAATCAATGTAAAAATACATCACAATGAATAAAATATTCCATATACAGTTTAAACATTAACAGTCCGTGTCAAGGTAAGGGTCAGCAAATCCCCTTACAATAGTGATTTACATAATAAAGATAATCCAAAATTTAGACAATCAACCAGAGTTTATCCTATGTGTATCAAAGTCTAAAAAACATACTACACTTGTGCAAATTTGTGATCATTTTTCATCTTTACTTCTTTTAATATTTAATATCACTCCCAGGCATTCACACATCACACATAACAAAAAAAAAAAAAAAAAAAAAAAAAAAAAAAAAAAAAAAAAAAAAAAAAAGGGGAAATCCGCAGCTCTCTCGTCTCCCGCCCCACCTAATCCCCTGACCCAGAATCTGACGCCCAATCTCCAGGGAAATGGCCAGCTAAAATGTTTACCATAACATACTCCGAGTCTCTGAGAGGTTTAATTAACTTTTTCTGAAGTGCGAGAGGACAAGATCTCACAAGTGTTTCCCATTTTTTGAAGAATGTAGGCAGATATTTATCTTGTGGATAGGGAATATTGAATTGCTCTGTTGTGAAATGGTTAACCATAGCACTTTTAAATTGTTTCATTGTAGGTGCAGAAGAAGCTTTCCACTGTTTAAAAATAAGATTCCGAGCTGTTAGGATTATCGTATTTATCAGATTGTAATTCTTGGTTATTCCCTGAAATTTCACCAAAAAGAAAACATCCATTGGGGATACTTTATGATCCAATTTCAAAATTACTGTCATCCAGTAGGATATTTTCTTCCAGTATTGATGGATTTTGGGGCAACTCCAGAGACAGTGGAATAGATCTGCACTTAATGAGGAACATCTAGGACAGAGGACTCTTGATTTATACCATTTGGAGAGAACAGCAGGAGTAAGATATCTTTTAAGAGCAATTTTTATCTGCGACTCTCTCCACGAAGTCGGTACCCAGCTTTGCTGGATTATTTGGAAACTCCCTATAATGGTCTGTTCATCTATATCTGGGAAATATGTGTCCCACATTGCCACCATCTCAGTTACCTGTGTCTTTGACGTTTTCTGGTTTGTGAGAAGATATAGTGGAGAAATTGTATAGATTCCTGCCGCATACAGGGAGATCCTGGCCTGTAGCTCGCCCCGTGACCAATTATTCCCGTATTTTGAGCTTAGCTCCTGCAGATAATGTCTAACTTGGAGATAAGCATAGAATTCGCGTGGCTGTAGATCGTATTGTGTTGCAATATCCTCAAACAGTCGTGGGTATCCATCTGTACCTAATAGTTGCCAAATATTTTGAAGACCCTTTGACGCCCAAGCTTTGAATATCTGGTTGGTTAAGCCCGGCCCGAACTCAGGATTACCACATATAGTTAAATATTGTGATATATGGGGGGGAGCAATCGTTTTCCACACAAAGCCTCTGCCAGGCCACCAGGACGTTCTTAAAGGTGGTCATATAGAATATATTGGAGGGCAAGGAAGTGAGGGGACAGTGTAAAAGTGCCTTCAAATTGAACGGGGCCACCATTTGATTTTCCCAGATAACCGAGGAGATTTGGTCTTTCCCAGTTAGCCAGTCTAGAGCAAATCTGGCTAAGGTAGCCAGATTATATGATTGAATATTAGGGAGAGCGAGGCCGGCTGAAAGCTTAGAGTTCATAAGTCTATGGGGCGCAATGCGTGGTCTCTTACCATTCCATAAGAATTGAGAACATGCCCTATTATACATGATAATATCTTTCTTATGTAGAAAACACGGGATATTCTGCATAATATAAAAAAGTTTTGGAAAGAGGACAGATTTAATTAAAGTTACACGCGCCGTTAATGATATAGGTAACGGGGTCCACTCCACTAACTTCTTTCTGCAGTAATCTAGACATGGTCTATAATTTATTTTGTACCACTCTTCTGGATTTCTAGATAGACAAAGACCAAGATAAGTAATCTGGGAGACCTCAAGGAAGGGATGATTACAATAATAAGGAGGGTTTTCTATATACCCACATTAATTCTGATTTTGAAATATTTATCTTAAATCCAGAGATCTCCCCAAATTCTTGGATAATCATTTGGAAGATGGGTATAGTGACCTTAAGATTAGAAAGAAATATTAAGAGATCATCCGCATATAGGAGCAACACTAGCTTTTCATCTGCCATGAGAATCCCATCTAGTTCTTGTCTTAATCGAATGCAAGAGGTTCTATACTCAGATTGAATAGAAAAGGGGAAAGAAGGGCATCCTTGTCTAGTCCCTCTGGAAAGCTCAAAAGGCGTTGGGTAGATGTATTATTTATGATGATCGCCGAGGAAGGGGTACTATAGATTAATTGAATATAATTAATAAAATATTCAGGAAATCCGAACCGATCCAACGCGGAGAACAAATGGACCCAGTCAACGCGATCGAATGCTTTCTCCGCGTCGATCGTTAAGATAGCCTTATCTTCCGTTTTCCCTTACTCGTAAAGACTTATATTTGATCCAGAAGGATTCGATCAGGATTAATAGTTTCCTTGGTATTTCTTACAGGATTCCGGCCCGACATGAAACCTGATTGGTTCTCGTGGATTAAATCACCCAGGTATGGTTTCAATCGGGAGGCTATTATAGATGCCAGCAACTTATAGTCGGTTGTTTAGGACTGAGAGTCGGTCTATAGGAGCTAGGTAATTCCGGATATTTACCTTTTTTTAGAATTAATGAGATATTTGCGGTTGTAAAAGATGGAGAACAATTAGGTGTTTTCTGAAAAATAAAAATTAAATAGCTTATTCAGTATTGGGGTCACCTGTGTCTGTAAATCCTATAGTACTCGATGGGGAGGGCATCAGTCCAGCCGCTTTATTAGTTTTCGCGTTCTTAATTGCTATTGTGATTTCCTCCTCAGTAATAGAGGCTTTAATCGTGTCTCTGGCATCAGAAGATAACCTTGGAATCTCAATCTTTTCCCAGAATGCCAATCTCTTATCGGGGTTAGTAGGGCTCTCTTTTGTAGTAGATCTTGAAAAAAGTCAAAGAATACTTTTTCAATTGTCAGTATGTTTGGTATATCTCATATCTCCCCTGTTTAATAGCAGATATTGGATGTCTGGGAGAAGATTTAGTGGTTCTGGCCAGAAATTTCGCCGATCTGCCCGTAAAGGCCACCGTATATTGCTCTCATTCTCATTTCTTCCTGAACGCTACTTTGCTTAATATGCGTATCCCGAGCATTTTAGCAGTCACATATGCATCCCAGTAAGCTTTAGTGTGGTTTATAATATAAGCCCTATATGCGTTCTTAAACCCGATTAGCAAGTTGTCTAGTTATTAGGGTCCAATTTTTTTTCAGATGTAGGGAATAAGATTTAATTTCTCCTCGTAAAACGGCCTTGGAGGCCTCCCAGAACACTTCGATCTTATCTATATAACTGTGATTGTTATTATAGTATTCGTCCCATTTTAAACGTAATGGTTCTGAAACTTGATATTGTTGCTCAGGTACTTAGGGAAATATATGTGGTTCTTATCTCGGTGTCCACCATTTGTATCACATCTCAACCCGATCACAGCGGTGATCGAAATGACGATGTCTCCAATACTGGACACCCAGTTCCAGTTAAGCAGGGATTCAGAAATTAAAAAATAATCGATCCTCGAGAAAGGACTGTTGGACTTGAGATACACAAGAGTAATCTCGAGCGTCCGGGTTCTGGACCCGCCATATGTCCACCAGTCCCAGCTGACTGCAGAATTTCTGAAAGGTCCGAGCTTTCCGGTCCCTATTTTTTAGGGCCTTTTATTTGAGCTATCTAGCAGAGGATCTGCATTAAATTTAGGTCTCCCCCGACAATTAGATTTGACCCAATATAGTTATGTAGTTTGACTGAGAGTGTAGACCAAAATTTACGGGTCGCTTTGATTGGGACCATATATATTGCACAGTATGTATTTTATACGTTGTAATTTCCAGTTCCGCGATTAAAAATCTGCCCTCAGGATCGATTACAGTATTAATTACCTGATATTCCAACTTCCGATTACTAAAATGGCCACTCCCCTCTTCCTAGATGTAAAAGGGGCCGCCAGAACTTCTCCCACCCACTTAGCTTTCAATTTAGGTATTTCAAGGGCCTTAAGATGGAGCTCCTGTAGGAAAACTATATCAGGGTTAAATTTGCCCAGGTGTTTTATTATAGTTTTCCTTTTAATTGGGGAGTTAATACCACCAATATTCCATGATAGTAAATTGAACTTACTAATCAGAGAAATTATTTGTCTCTAATCCGTAGATACATAACCAAATGAACTCATTGTATATACAATCTCGGTAGTCAAGAAATGAACCCGAAGGAGAGGGTGGCAGGACCCTTGGATGTGAAAAGGGGAAAGGGGGACTGGAGAGACAATGAGAGAGACGGGAGAAGAGAAAAAGAAAAAGCGGAAGAAGGGGAAAAAAAAAAGAAGGAGGAAGAGAAAAAAAAAAAAAAAAAAAAAAAAAAAAAACCCTCCCACACTCACCACCCATTATATTTCTATAAGCAGGAACAAACAAACACACACCCCAGTATACCATTTCTGTCTCAGATTCCAATACCCTTCAGAACGTATACAAGAAACCATAGTAACTCTCTTTTCTAATGCCTCTAAACTACCTAAACAAACAGTACATAGGCTAAGGTACCCCTGATTCTCTACAGAAAGCTTCAGCTTCCATAACATTGTTCAGAGTGTATGTAGTGCCATCTTTTAGTACTACTAATTTTGCAGGATACAGAAGCTTGATATTATACTTTTCTCTCTGGAGTCTACCATAAAAGAAGGACATATCCCTTCTCTTTGCCATGGTTTCAGAGGAAAAGTCCTGAAACATCAACAGCTTATGTTGGCCTAAAGTGAACGGGTTACATTTCCTGTAATGTCGAAGATACAGCATTTTATCCTGAAAATTTACAAATCTAAAGATCACAGGTCTAGGTCTCTGGGACTCACTATGCTCACGACGTTGCCCTATCCTATGAGCTCTTTCAATCTGGAAGGGAGCAGCAGGAGCTGGAATCTGCAAGGCCTGAGGTAGTGTGGAGGAGGCAAAGGTCATTAAATCCAGAAACTCAGGGGTTTCAGGAAGCCCAATCACTTTTAAATTATTACGCCTTGAGCGATCCTCCAGGTCCTCGATCTTAGCTTGAAGGGATGTAATAGTTTTACCATAGGCATCTATAGATGGATCTAAAACATTAAACCTGTCTTCCAGGTCTGAGATTCTATTCTCAATTTCATCCATTCTGGATGAAAATTGTCTAACTTCAGTAGTGAGGTTAGATATCTCATTTCTGATCTCTTTTTTGATCGAATCAAACTGGGGCATCAAAATTTTAGCTACTTCAGCTGCAAATTCTGCCATGTTATTTGAAGGGATGTTATCTTGAGGGGACACTATGCTAGAATCCAGATTTCTGCTGCTCCCTTTTTTTTCTTTGGACTTAGGAGGCATATTGGAAGGAGAGCCCCTTTGATGCAAGTATCTGTCCATAGACCAGACGTATTTCTTGACAGATTACAATAAAAATGTACAAAATATAAAATTGTAATGGATGCAGGGGCTTACTACTTACTTAGGTAGTCTCTGACTATGTGTTTCTATTGAATATGGGCATATAAATTATATAAGTATTACTCGTCTAAGAGCACAGGAAGGTAATCCCTGTAGTCTCTATATAATCAGCACTTCATACTTGTGTTATCCTGGCAAGATTATCTCTAAATGTTGTCTATCGTGCAAGTGAATCTATAGTAAATAAACAAATTACGTGACGGTGTTACCTAGCTATCCCTACTTCTATTATATATAGTAAATCCACATCAAAGCCAGCTCTCTAGGAGTAGAGAACCTAGGGCAAATATCTATTAAGGTGCATGTATTTCTGTTGTATTATCTTAACTCACACAGAAATATAACAGAATGTGCTCTGAGGTCATAGAGTGCTTATATTCCTGTTCCTAGTGACTATTTAAGTGTATCCCCTAATTCTTGTCTTTATATAAATATATAAATTGTAACCCTTTCTTAGCAAATTCCCTAGTCCTAAATCAAGTCTAACATGTAGTCCTATATAATTAGGAACTTTGTAGCACTGAGCTTTTCGGGAAATAGATTAGTACAAATGTTGCTTATTATAGGTTATTATTAATTCACAAGTAAACCCCATATATGTCCAAACAAAGCTCCATGGCCTAAATTCACACTAACCCTAGAAAAACTATAGAAGGGTTCATAAAAAGAATTCTGTGTAAAACAATTAATAATATGTGCCTAAAAAGGTTAATGCAGTCAAAGTGAGATACCACAAAGTTAGGTACAACCCAGCAGCAAAAGGAAAAAAAAAAAAAAAAAAAGAAACAAAAATTGTTGTTTTAAATATAGCAAAAACAGGCAAAATAATGAAACAGTGTATACCAGATTAAATATCGCATAAAAACATCCACAATAATAGGTTCTGAAGGTACATACTGCAAAATAAGAGTTTATATGAAAGCAACCTCTTGGGAAGTTGCACAGGGGGTTTGTCAATGCTAGAGTCCTTAACTATATATTGATTTAAAAAGTCTCAGCATGCAAAAATACAGGGCTTTTTCAACGTCAACTAGCTTGGAAAACAGCTTATGTGCGTGCAGATTGGTAGAAAGCCAAAAAGTGATAATAGGTAAGGCTAAAACTCCAGCCCAAATGGTCGCTTTAATAAACAGCAGGTAGTAACTTCACCGTAACTGTGGTAGCCTGATCTAACAGAGAAGAAGCAGCTGCTTACACCGACTTTAAGTTTTCTTCTGCACCCAGCAAAAAAGTAAGCAAGCAAGCAAATATAGAAACAGTACCCTCGCCACAGTGGTCGCAAACCTCGGCGGTGGTCTCTGCTCACCCCACTTTCCCAGGCTATGTGCAAACAGCTGAGGCGGAGATCCACCGCATTGATGGGGGGGAAGAGAGTCACTCCGCAGCGCGGGCCGACCACCAGCCACCGTAGCCGACCAGTGCTGCAGTCCGATTGGCCGCCCCAGCAATCGTTCATCCAATCCCGTATAGGCCTGAAAGAGGAAGCCCAAGCTCTGTAGCAACCAGGTCCGGCGTGCACCGCAACACTTGTGACTTCTCACGTTGAAGGAGATGGATATACTTCTATTATTCCCCCTTCCAAAGGGCCCTGGTCTCTTTCAAAGTATCCGACTGTATCTTCCTCTCAACCAGGGAGGGGGGCACTACCGCTTGAGATACAAGCCCATCCAGGTAGGCTAAGGAACCGTGCCACTTTCAGGGTACACCGCGCCGTCTTCAGGTCCCGCAAGGCACAGAGGAACTGCCGCTCACCTGCATAGAACACCCGACCAGGCAGGCGTCTATGGGAGAGCGCTGGTGTCGCCTCTGCTGATCACACCTCCAGTACAGGTAAGCCAGGTATCTCTAATCGGACATAGTTAGATAACAGGTAGGTGACCGTGGTATTCAGGCGGTTCTCAATACACTGGACCGAAGCTGGTGCAGGATCCCTAAGCAACTTTAAGTGTCTTATTCAGGCTGCTTGTTACAAGTACATACGGGCTTATGTAGAAACTGGTGTGCACTAGCCAATGTGCACCCTTATGGCTAAAGTCCAGACTTCCCATGCAGGATCAAAGATCCTGATGCCCCAAGCCTATAGAGGGCCAAGGGCAGAATCGCATATGTTGGTGGTGGTTTAGGCCTCACCTCGAGGCGCGGAGCTTCCAAGACACCTGCAGCTACCTGCAGCTACCTGCATGACCCGCCTCCAACAGGAAGTCCAAAAACTGGGCGCAGCTTACTTCTGTATCGGTACCCACATTTGTAAATTTACCTTCTTACTTTCAATATATGCCAGTGTCAATATACTGGTCAAACATCTAGAGAAATTAGAAAAAGGTTTGGGGAACACACTAGAGATGTCAAAAACTATAATAAGGACTGTGCTGTGGCTAATCTTTTTAATGGGGATCACTTTACTAATCAAGCAGATATGACAATTAAAATCATTGATCAAGCTACTTTACCAATAAGAGGTGGGAATAGATACAAGATCTTAGAGAAAAAGGAATTGTATTGGATGTTGAAATTAAAAACTAGACTCCCTATGGGCATGAACAAGGAGTGTGACATCAATTATTCTATTGATAATTAATCATAAAACACACTTGTCATTTCCTTTATCTCTATTTATATGTAGTTCCATTGTTTCATATTATGTATCCTTTGTCTAGGAGAAAGGGTACATAAAGATAATAGTATAATAATCTTTTGTAGAACTTTTGTATACAATTCTTGATTTATTTGCTATATATATTTGTAGTTTTTCTTTCAAAATTGTGTGTTTACATGTATGTGTGTATATATGCATATATTTATGTGTATACATATATATGTATTCTATTTGTTCACTATGTGACATAAGTGAATATACGGATCTGTGTTTTTATGCACTTATCTGCCCATTTTTGTAGGGCTAACCTGCCTTCCATTCTATTGTTCATTACTTGTTTACATTGGCTGATTCTTAGCCTATTACTTGCAGGTTGTACCTATAAAAGAGGGCTCACTATGTGTAATCGCTATGTCTATGAATAAGTGCCACTAGGGGGCGCGAAACGCGTCAGACTCTATGCCTGTTGTCTGTCTGCTTACTTTTGGCTTCACAAGAGCGCTCAGCTTATGCTGATTTTATTGTCTTTTTTGTACCAATACATTTTGTATTTTTTTATGCACAGAATCCCCTAGCAGTGCCTGCTCTGTTCTACTTTGGATGTTTTCAAAGTGTTGCTGGCACTAAATATATGTTCATTATAAATGTATTATTGTCTAGACTATTTGATACATAATGCATGGTCAGCACCATTAAAGTGCATAATGACCAGATTACATAAAATGCAGTTCTAGTGTGCAAAAGAGGCTCATTTCATAGGCCCTCTGTGAGTCATGTTTTCTACAGGATATATGAAATGTTTGTCACAAATATTCACCCGCTTGTTTACAACTGGATTTTTATGAGGCCGAATTTCTAGTGTCAGTGCTAATAAAATATATGCTAGCTTTTCAGACACGTTAGACAGCCATCCTCCCATTTTAGTTTTACCTAAGTGATCAGTATATAAAAGGCTATCACCAAACACAGCAAGTCTACCAAATAGAGCTGCATTAGGTTTTTTTAGGTGGATGTATTTATGCACTGTATGGCTCTAGTGAGCTTTGACTTTATAGTGGTCTATGTATGTTCTACGTCCCTTTGATATGATACACAGCAACACTGGTGTCAATTTGACTCACAGCTATGTTCAAAAACATCCTCCACTGGGGTTCCCATGTATTGTTGCTATTCAAAAATAAAAGCAACCATAAATAAGTATGGCACTGGCACTAATTCCCTCTGGATCAAGGATAGTAATTCCAACGCTACAATACCGGATGGGTACCTATACAATACAAATTTTGTGACTAGATAAAGTAATTCATTCAAATAATCTCTTGCCTCCTACATATAGTCATGTGTGACTGTAGAGAGAATGAGTAGAGGGGCATGGATGGGATAGGATGAATTTAAATAATGTGAGAACTGTAAACACTAACATTAGAGAAAAGAGAGCACTATACACCTGGGAGATGGGGAAATTGAGGTAGATCATAAGGGATGATGAAATCAAGTTAGCCAAAAAGATAATGGAGAGATGTAAAAACAATAGTGAAACAGTAGAAGGGTCACATCTGAGGCTTCAGGGGCTTGTTGACAGAAGACGGCCTTGCAAATCATGGATAGCTTTAAATGCTTTATTGAAACAATTTAAGTATTTACATATATCACGGATATGTGACAAACAGAACAGAAATAGACATTTCCAGAAGCGAGAGAACAGCAGGCTCTACAATGGCTAAGGCAAATAATGGAACTGAGACAATAGCAAGGGGTTAATAAAGGTCAGAGGCCAGTAAGGGTTTAGCCAAAATAAAAAAAAGGTAAGTATGATTTGCAAATAGAGCGCAATAAGATGTATGTTACAGACCATGACTGGCTGGAACTCTGTGCAGACCAGTATAGCCAACAAACAAGCATCAGGTAATATAAGCAGACAGGAATAGCTGGCATGTGTTGTACATGGGCATGGCTGCCACATACAGTAAGCAGACATGTAACAGGAATAGCTGGCATGTGTTGTACATGGGCATGGCTGCCACATACAGTAAGCAGACATGTAACAGGAATAGCTGGCATGTATTGCACATGGGCATGGCTGGCATATTCAGTTTCAGTAAGCAGACATGTAACAGGAATAGCTGGCATGTATTGCACATGGGCATGGCTGGCATATTCAGTAAGCAGACATGTAACAGGAATAGCTGGCATGTGTTGTACATGGGCATGGCTGCCACATACAGTAAGCAGACATGTAACAGGAATAGCTGGCATGTGTTGTACATGGGCATGGCTGGCATATTCAGTAAGCAGACATGTAACAGGAATAGCTGGAATGTATTGTACATGGGCATGGCTGGCATATTCAGTAAGCAGACATGTAACAGGAATAGCTGGAATGTATTGTACATGGGCATGACTGGCATATTCAGTAAGCAGACATGTAACAGGAATAGCTGGAATGTATTGTACATGGGCATGGCTGACATATTCAGTAAGCAGACATGTAACAGGAATAGCTGGAATGTATTGTACATGGGCATGGCTGACATATTCAGTAAGCAGACATGTAACAGGAATAGCTGGCATGTGTTGTACATGGGCATGGCTGCCACATACAGTAAGCAGACATGTAACAGGAATAGCTGGCATGTATTGCACATGGGCATGGCTGGCATATTCAGTAAGCAGACATGTAACAGGAATAGCTGGCATGTATTGCACATGGGCATGGCTGGCATATTCAGTAAGCAGACATGTAACAGGAATAGCTGGCATGTGTTGTACATGGGCATGGCTGCCACATACAGTAAGCAGACATGTAACAGGAATAGCTGGCATGTATTGTACATGGGCATGGCTGACATATTCAGTAAGCAGACATGTAACAGGAATAGCTGGAATGTATTGTACATGGGCATGGTTGGCATATTCAGTAAGCAGGCATATTCAGTAAGCAAGCTTGATCGGCTAACAGAGATGCAACAGGAATGATCCAGCAGACACTGACAGTCAAAAGTACAATGATATGATATAAACCGAATAGGCAGCAGGATACAAAAAGAAGCAATAACCAGCAGCATACAATATGCAGGTAATAGGCAGCAGCATACAATATGCAGGTAATAGGCAGCAGCATACAATATGCAGGTAATAGGCAGCAGCATACAATATGCAGGTAATAGGCAGCAGCATACAATATGCAGGTAATAGGCAGCAGCATACAATATGCAGGTAATAGGCAGCAGCATACAATATGCAGGTAATAGGCAGCAGCATACAATATGCAGGTAATAGGCAGCAGCATACAATATGCAGGTAATAGGCAGCCGCATACAATATGCAGGTAATAGGCAGCAGCATACAATATGCAGGTAATAGGCAGCCGCATACAATATGAAGGAGCCAGAAGGACACTATGAGCAGGTAAGCTGAGCACATTAGTCAGCCAGGTCAGAGCAATAAAGAAGCTACTATTGTGAGCAGCATTACAAAACTGTAATGTCGTGAGAGATGTGTTCACACCTGAAAAGCACTCCTAATAAAGTCTATAATTGTTTTTATATATATATTCTCTTCTGTTATTGTAATTATATTATGATCTATCTCATTACTGTTACAAAGAGTTTTCTTCTTCATAGCTCCTCTCCAAGTCATTTTATTTCCTTTTTTTTTTACTCTTCAGATCAGTAGATTATTTTAAAATAAACAGAAACTAATAAAAAATGAGAAAAAATAAAAACATAATTTATGCTTACCTGATAAATTCCTTTCTTCTGTAGTGTGATCAGTCCACGGGTCATCATTACTTCTGGGATATTACTCCTCCCCAACAGGAAGTGCAAGAGGATTTCACCCAGCAGAGCTGCATATAGCTCCTCCCCTCTACGTCACTCCCAGTCATTCGACCAGGACCAACGAGAAAGGAAAAGCCAAGGGTGAAGTGGTGACTGGAGTATAAATTAAAAAATATTTACCTGCCTTAAAAACAGGGCGGGCCGTGGACTGATCACACTACAGAAGAAAGGAATTTATCAGGTAAGCATAAATTATGTTTTCTTCTGTTAAGTGTGATCAGTCCACGGGTCATCATTACTTCTGGGATACCAATACCAAAGCAAAAGTACACGGATGACGGGAGGGATAGGCAGGCTCTTTATACAGAAGGAACCACTGCCTGAAGAACCTTTCTCCCAAAAATAGCCTCCGATGAAGCAAAAGTGTCAAATTTGGAAAATTTGGAAAAAGTATGAAGCGAAGACCAAGTTGCAGCCTTGCAAATCTGTTCAACAGAGGCCTCATTCTTGAAGGCCCAAGTGGAAGCCACAGCTATAGTAGAATGAGCTGTAATTCTTTCAGGAGGCTGCTGTCCAGCAGTCTCATAAGCTAAACGAATTATGCTACGAAGCCAAAAAGAAAGAGAGGTAGCGGAAGCTTTTTGACCTCTCCTCTGCCCAGAGTAAATGACAAACAGAGAAGACGTTTGTCGAAATTCCTTAGTTGCCTGTAAGTAAAATTTTAGAGCACGGACTACATCCAGGTTGTGCAGTAGACGTTCCTTCTTTGAAGAAGGATTTGGGCATAAAGAAGGAACAACAATCTCTTGATTGATATTCCTGTTAGTAACTACCTTAGGTAAGAACCCAGGTTTAGTACGCAGGACTACCTTATCCGAATGAAAAATCAAATAAGGAGAATCACAATGTAAGGCTGATAATTCAGAGACTCTTCGAGCCGAGGAAATAGCCATTAAAAATAGAACTTTCCAAGATAACAACTTTATATCAATGGAATGAAGGGGTTCAAACGGAACGCCCTGTAAAACATTAAGAACAAGGTTTAAACTCCATGGTGGAGCAACAGTTTTAAACACAGGCTTAATCCTGGCCAAAGCCTGACAAAAAGCCTGGACGTCAGGAACTTCTGACAGACGTTTGTGTAACAGAATGGACAGAGCTGAGATCTGTCCCTTTAATGAACTAGCAGATAAACCCTTTTCTAAACCTTCTTGTAGAAAAGACAATATCCTAGGAATCCTAACCTTACTCCAAGAGTAACCTTTGGATTCACACCAAAATAGGTATTTACGCCATATCTTATGGTAAATCTTTCTGGTAACAGGTTTCCTAGCCTGTATTAAGGTATCAATAACTGACTCAGAAAACCCACGTCTTGATAAAATCAAGCGTTCAATTTCCAAGCAGTCAGCTTCAGAGAAGTTAGATTTTGATGTTTGAAGGGACCCTGTATCAGAAGGTCCTGTTTCAGAGGTAGAGACCAAGGTGGACAGGATGACATGTCCACCAGGTCTGCATACCAAGTCCTGCGTGGCCACGCAGGTGCTATTAGAATCACTGATGCTCTCTCTTGTTTGATTCTGGCAATCAATCGAGGAAGCAACGGGAAGGGTGGAAACACGTAAGCCATCCTGAAGTCCCAAGGTGCTGTCAGAGCATCTATCAGGACTGCTCCTGGATCCCTGGATCTGGACCCGTAACGAGGAAGCTTGGCGTTCTGTCGAGACGCCATGAGATCTATCTCTGGTTTGCCCCAACGTCGAAGTATTTGGGCAAAGACCTTCGGATGAAGTTCCCACTCCCCCGGATGAAAAGTCTGACGACTTAAGAAATCCGCCTCCCAGTTCTCCACTCCCGGGATGTGGATTGCTGACAGGTGGCAAGAGTGAGACTCTGCCCAGCGAATTATCTTTGATACTTCCATCATAGCTAGGGAGCTTCTTGTCCCTCCCTGATGGTTGATGTAAGCTACAGTCGTGATGTTGTCCGACTGAAACCTGATGAACCCCCGAGTTGTCAACTGGGGCCAAGCCAGGAGGGCATTGAGAACTGCTCTCAATTCCAGAATGTTTATTGGCAGGAGACTCTCCTCCTGACTCCATTGTCCCTGAGCCTTCAGAGAATTCCAGACGGCACCCCAACCTAGAAGGCTGGCGTCTGTTGTTACAATTGTCCAGTCTGGTCTGCTGAATGGCATCCCCCCTGGACAGATGTGGCCGAGAAAGCCACCATAGAAGAGAATTTCTGGTCTCTTGATCCAGATTCAGAGAAGGGGATAAGTCTGAGTAATCCCCATTCCACTGACTTAGCATGCACAGTTGCAGTGGTCTGAGGTGTAAGCGTGCAAAGGGTACTATGTCCATTGCCGCTACCATTAAGCCGATTACCTCCATGCATTGAGCCACTGACGGGTGTTGAATGGAATGAAGGGTGCGGCAAGCACTTTGAAGTCTTGTTAGCCTGTCCTCTGTCAGGTAAATCTTCATTTCTACAGAATCTATAAGAGTCCCCAGGAAGGGAACTCTTGTGAGTGGAACGAGGTGAACTTTTCTTTTCGTTCACCTTCCATCCATGTGACCTTAGAAATTGCCAGCACTAACTCTGTATGAGACTTGGCAGTTTGAAAGCTTGAAGCTTGTATCAGAATGTCGTCTAGGTATGGAGCTACCGAGATTCCCCGCGGTCTTAGTACCGCCAGAAGAGCACCCAGAACCTTTGTGAAGATTCTTGGAGCTGTAGCCAATCCGAATGGAAGAGCCACAAACTGGTAATGCCTGTCTAGGAAGGCAAACCTTAGGTACCGATAATGATCTTTGTGAATCGGTATGTGAAGGTAAGCATCTTTTAAATCTACAGTGGTCATGTACTGACCCTCTTGGATCATAGGTAAAATTGTCCGAATAGTCTCCATCTTGAACGATGGAACTCTTAGGAATTTGTTTAGGATCTTTAAGTCCAGGATTGGTCTGAAAGTTCCCTCTTTTTTGGGAACCACAAACAGATTTGAGTAAAACCCCTGTCCCTGTTCCGATCGTGGAACTGGATGGATTACTCCCATTAACAAGAGCTCTTGTACGCAGCGTAGAAACGCCTCTTTCTTTGTCTGGATTGTTGACAATCTTGACAGATGAAATCTCTCTCTTGGAGGAGAGTATTTGAAGTCCAGAAGGTATCCCTGAGATATTATCTCTAGCGCCCAGGGATCCTGAACATCTCTTGCCCAAGCCTGGGCGAAGAGAGAAAGTCTGCCCCCCACTAGATCCGATCCCGGATCGGGGGCCCTCAATTCATGCTGTTTTAGGGGCAGCAGCAGGTTTCCTAGTCTGCTTGCCCTTGTTCCAGGACTGGTTAGGTTTCCAGCCTTGTCTGTAGCGAGCAACAGCTCCTTCCTGTTTTGGTGCAGAGGAAGTTGATGCTGCTCCTGCTTTGAAATTACGAAAGGAACGAAAATTAGACTGTCTAGTCTTGGCTTTGGCTTTGTCCTGAGGCAGGGCATGGCCTTTACCTCCTGTAATGTCAGCGATAATCTCTTTCAACCCGGGCCCCGAATAAGGTCTGCCCTTTGAAAGGTATATTAAGCAATTTAGACTTAGAAGTAACATCAGCTGACCAGGATTTTAGCCACAGCGCCCTGCGTGCCCTGAATGGCGAATCCTGAATTCTTCGCCGTAAGTTTAGTAAGATGTACTACGGCCTCCGAAATGAATGAATTAGCTAGTTTAAGGACTCTAAGCCTGTCCGTAATGTCGTCCAGAGTAGCTGAACCAATGTTCTCTTCCAGAGACTCAATCCAGAATGCCGCTGCAGCCGTGATCGGCGCAATGCATGCAAGGGGTTGCAATATAAAACCTTGTTGAACAAACATTTTCTTAAGGTAACCCTCTAACTTTTTATCCATTGGATCTGAAAAAGCACAGCTATCCTCCACCGGGATAGTGGTACGCTTAGCTAAGGTAGAAACTGCTCCCTCCACCTTAGGGACCGTTTGCCCATAAGTCCCTTGTGGTGGCGTCTATTGGAAACATTTTTCTAAATATCGGAGGGGGTGAGAACGGCACACCGGGTCTATCCCACTCCTTAGTAACAATTTCAGTAAGTCTCTTAGGTATAGGAAAAACCTCAGTACTCGTCGGGTACCGCAAAATATTTATCCAACCTACACATTTTCTCTGGTATTGCAACTGTGTTACAATCATTCAGAGCCGCTAACACCTCCCCTAGTAATACACGGAGGTTTTCCAGTTTAAATTTAAAATTTGAAATATCTGAATCCAGTCTGTTTGGATCAGAACCGTCACCCACAGAATGAAGTTCTCCGTCCTCATGTTCTGCCACCTGTGACGCAGTGTCTGACATGGCCCTAATATTATCAGCGCACTCTGTTCTCACCCCAGAGTGATCACGCTTACCTCTTAGTTCTGGTAATTTAGCCAAAACCTCAGTCATAACAGTAGCCATATCCTGTAATGTGATTTGTAATGGCCGCCCAGATGTACTCGGCGCTACAATATCACGCACCTCCCTCTGAGCGGGGAGATGTAGGTACTGACACGTGAGGCGAGTTAGTCGGCATAACTCTCCCCCTCGTTGTTTGGTGAAATTTGTTCAATTTGTACAGATTGACTTTTATTTAAAGTAGCATCAATACAGTTAGTACATAAATTTCTATTGGGCTCCACTTTGGCATTGCAACAAATGACACAGGTATCATCCTCTGAATCAGACATGTTTAACACACTAGCAAATAAACTTGCAACTTGGAAATACAATTCAATTAGAATAATATTAAAACGTACTGTGCCTTTAAGAAGCACAGAAGATCTATGACAGTTGAAAATTAATAAATTGAAACAGTTATAGCCTCAATCCTTGTAAACAACACAACTTTAGCAAAGGATTAATCCCATTAGCAAAGATAACAAATTCTGAAAGCAGGAAACAAATTACAGAATAAACGTTTTTTTATCTCAGTCAAACTATAATTCTCACAGCTCTGCTGAGAGAAATTACCTCCCTCAAAATAAGTTTTGAAGACCCCTGAGCTCTGTAGAGATGAACCGGATCATGCAGGGAATACAATGAGTTGCTGACTGAAATATTTGATGCGTAGTAAAAGCGCCAAAAAACGGCCCCCTCCCCCTCACACACAGCAGTGAGGGAGAACAGAAACTGTCAGAAAACAGATTAAACAACTGCCAAGTGGAAAAATAGTGCCCAAACATTTATTCACTCAGTACCTCAGCAAATGAAAACGATTTTACATTCCAGCAAAAACGTTAAACATAATCTCTAGTTATTAAACAGCTTTATGTATTTCTTACAGTGTAATTCTAGTGAAGTACCATTCCCCAGAATACTGAAGTGTAAAGTATACATACATGACATTATATCGGTATGGCAGGATTTTCTCATCAATTCCATTGTCAGAAAATAAAAACTGCTACATACCTCTATGCAGATTCATCTGCCCGCTGTCCCCTGATCTGAAGTTTACCTCTCCTCAGATGGCCGAGAAACAGCAATATGATCTTAACTACTCCGGCTAAAATCATAACAAAAACTCTGGTAGATTCTTCTTCAAACTCTGCCAGAGAGATAATAACACACTCCGGTGCTATTTTAAAATAACAAACTTTTGATTGAAGATATAAAACTAAGTATAATCACCATAGTCCTCTCACACATCCTATCTAGTCGTTGGGTGCAAGAGAATGACTGGGAGTGATGTAGAGGGGAGGAGCTATATGCAGCTCTGCTGGGTGAATCCTCTTGCACTTCCTGTTGGGGAGGAGTAATATCCCAGAAGTAATGATGACCCGTGGACTGATCACACTTAACAGAAGAAATAAACACTACTTTTTTACCCTTATTCCGAACATTTCTGTTTATGACACACACGTACACACAAATGATGTATATATTAGGTCATTAAACTGCTGTGCACAACTACAAAAGAATAGTAACTACTCACTAGGCTATTGCATTTCATCCTGTTCTTGCAGCTCTTTTCAAATCAGTTTTCTTGTTTTAATAACCTAGGCAAACTTGATGATAAAAATACATTTTAAATAACATGCCCTATCTGAATCATGACAGTTTCATTTTGACTAGACTGTCCCTTTAATCACTTTTGCACAGATGCTTCAATTTTCATGACCTGTTAACAGTAGATAACAGTATTCAGTCACATTTCTATCAGGCACAGCTTGTCTATGCATATGAAACGATTCTATTTTTACGTCTCATTAATTCATAGATAATCGCATGGACTGGCTTCCAACAGACCTACTGACAGCAAGTGTAGAAGGTTGTTTCACTAACACTGTGCATTTATGTAGCACTTTTAAACTGCAATTACATTCTGCCAGACCTGTGAAAAATAACACAAAGCTACACAGTCAGATCTGGTGCTATCACATGCCAAGAGCTGCAAAAGTGAAAATGTTAAAGTACAGTTAAAGTGAATGTAAACTCAGCCTTTGTTCTAAACAGCAGTGTAACAATTATCAATAAAAAACTTGAGTTTCATTCATCAAATTTAAAGTTTTTAAATGGATACCTTTATTTTCATTAATTTATATCAATTTGCGGCTAAATCGTCCTCCGCCCGGCATTCGCACTCTGTTGCTGACCTTTTTGATTGACGTCCTAATAGCCAATAACGGCTCTAACCACGGGGGGACCCACCCTCTTCTCATTACGTAATAAGTCCTTATTGCGCATGCGTTAGTCTTCAGTGCAGAGCTAATCTATTGTAAGCTCGTGCACATTACATTTCGCGCATGCGCAATAGTAACAAACACGGGGTAGCAATACATTCTTATACGGAGTCCTTTCATTTCCTCTGTATTGTCAAGCTTGGATTAGTGGATGTGAAAGGGCTCCGTATATAGGTTAGATATATCTTACATTGTACATTAGCAATAATGGAGGCTGATAATTATATGCCGGTTGCAAAGTAATAGACATTAGAACTTCAAAAAAGACTTACACTCGATATTTTTTTATTTGAAATTGGCTTGATTGAATTTTTTTTTTCTTTTTGGAGATCCTGTCCTACGCCACTCACAACGATAGTTTTCATTGAATGAATAGACTCATTCAATGAATACTATGTTGTTATACAGCGTAAACAGAAGTAACGCATGCGCAAGGGAAAATAGACACGGGAGCGCGCAGTGCCTATACGTAAACAGCGGGTGGGACCGCTGTTTACGTAATATGGATGAAAATTAGGAATCAGTGAGTGGGAGGAGCGGGTAAGCGAATGAGCGATATGCTATATATAAAATAAAAAATAAAATACACATTTTATTAAAAATTTATTGTGGTGGTATGCTTAATTTGAGGAATCTCTATAAAACTAGATTACACAAACCGGAAAAATTGACATTCACTTTAATTTATGTACCACGGGGAAACAGCAAACAGGCTGTATATTATATTGGCTTTATATCTACATCAATGAGTACAAATAAAGATCTGAATTGTTTTAATCATTAGGAGTTTAATATACGCTTTACCTCTGTGATTACCTTGTATGTAAGCATTTGAAGACTGCCCCTTATCTCAGTGCTTTTTACAAACTTGCATTGTAGCCAATCAGTGCCGACTCACAAATAACTCCACCGGAGTGAGCACAATGTTATCTATATGGCATACATGAACTAGCACTGCCTGGCCGTGAAAAGCTAAGAAAATGCACTGAGCTAAGAGGTGGCCTGCAAAGGCTTAGAGACAGGCACACATTTATTATTTATTAATATAACAATGTTGGTTGTGCAAAGCCAGGGAATGAGTAGTTATGGCGTTATGTTTTCAATCAATAAAAACAATCAAGTAGACTGTCCTTTTAAGTGAAATTATGGTTGCACAAGGCCCGTTTTAAAACCTTACACCATGTGTCTGCTGTAGCATCCTAAGATACATCTATTAAAAAGGGCTAATGAAGTCAATATTAATCTCTCATAATTCAGATAAAACATACAATTTATAAAAATGTACCTCTTTAGTTGATTCTAAGCTCCTTTACTTGAGAGCATACTGAAATAGACTCAGGAGTGGGCACGTTTCTTGAGAGCTATAGTTATAACATTGTTAATAATATTCTTACAAACACTGATGCAATATAGTGTATTGTTACACTAAAAAAAATGAGTTAGGGAATCCAAGATAAAGGTATAATCTATCTGAATCATGTAAATTTAAAGGGGACATTGCAAAAATCACCTGCTCTAATTTGTTAAGAATATGTCATTTTAGCACTACTGACCATGTAAGGCTACATGTCTAACCCAACGCAAAAGGGATAAATACTTATTTTAAGTACCGCTTGGTAAGTCTCAAAGCATTCATGGACCCAAGAAGACACGGACAGTGAGCCAATCAGCAGCAGTCTGATTGAACTATAATATCAGGACATCAAAATAAGCAATGACTGGATTTCTCCCTGATAAAAATATAAGATTCACCTATAAGAAAATGTCATTCAGAAGGGAATGGTGTGAATACTGGTAAATAAACACGTCTTCCTCTGATAACTACATACATAGGTTTGCATAGTATCCCTATCTAGAACTATATTTATAATTACTTTCATATGCAGGATACCATCCTTTGTACCTTTAAATCTATTAAACTTTATCACCCATGGACGAAAACTGGCTATAACAAAGACTTGTTGTTCAAAGGTTGGGCTGGTGGTACTTTTGTATTTTATGTTTATAATACCTATTGCTGTTTTTACAGAAACACTGGCTGTAACTAGTTGATGTGCTAAATATACAGTTTCAACAATGTCATTTTTAGGGCAGATGACTGTGCTGAGGCAGAAAAGTGATTTTTACAAAGGCTGTTTCATCATGGTTACTGCAATAAGCTGTCAATTATATTACCATAAAAAGGAATGGTTGTACTATAATAACAGGGCACCAAAATAAGCAAAACCTAAGAGTGATATAATATTACACCATTCACACTGGAATACAGCTGCTTTGGTGATACCATTTTTGAGTCACCAGCTCCTACTGAGCATGAGCAAGAATTCACAGAATATAATTACATGCATTTGTGATTGGCTGATGGTTGTCACATGATACAGGAGTGGAATTAGACAGAACTTTAACATTTGTCAGAAAAAAAAATCTGCTACTCATTTAAAGTTCAGACTAAGTGCTATTACATTGTCTTTTTATAATGCATTTGTTGATTATGCAAATCTACTGTATTTACTGGTGATTTAAAGGGACATGAAACCCAAAACATTTTAAACAACTTTCCAGTTCACTTCTTTCTAACTGAACACATGGGTGAGCCAATGACTATTGGTATATATATATATATATATATATATATATATATATATATATATATATATATGCAGCCACCAATCAGCAGCTAGAACCTAGGTTTTTTGCTGCTCCTGAGCTTACCTAGATAAACCTTTCAGCAAAGGATAACAAGAGAAGGAAGCAAATTAAAATTGTATGCTCTGTCTAAATCATGAATGTCTAATTATGACTTATAACAAAAATCAGGTCTTAATAGAAAGATGGGTGAAACTTTGTAACACTGTAGTAAAGATGTCTGTTTATATCTGAGAGCTTTAGAAATCCCAAAGGTTCTTTTTCAAGTGTCTTTTATTATGTTAGGTTGCTTGGAGCCTCCACCCCTGGGTTTAATATTAAGAAAACATTCTTACTACACATAAAATCCAAGACAGCTGATACACTTTACATTTTATTGCCTACTTAAAGGGAAATTAAACTTTAATAATTCAGATAGAGCATACAATTTTAAACAACTTTTCAATCTACTTCTATTATCTAACTTGCTTTGTTTTCTTGGTTTCCTTTGAAGAGAATCCCTAGTTAGGCACAAGAGCAGCAATACACTACTTGGAGCGTGGAGGTAATTGGAGGCTGCACATATATGCTTGTAATTGTCTCACACAATGGGGCCTATTTATCAAAGGTCTTGCGGACCTGATCCGACAGTGCGGATCAGGGCCGCAAGACCTCGCTAAATGCGGAGAGCAATACGCTCTCCGTATTCAGCATTCCACCAGCAGCTCACAAGAGCTGCTGGTGCAACGCCGCCCCCTGCAGACTCGCCGCCAATAGGCCGCCAGCAGGGGGTGTCAATCAACCCAATCATACTCGATCGAGTTGAATTCCGGCGATGTCTGTCCGCCTGCTCAGAGCAGGCGGACAAGATTATGGAGCAGCAGTCTTTAGACCGCTGCTTCATAACTGCTGTTTCTGGCGAGTCTGAAGACTCGCCAGAAACACGGGCCCACAAGTCTCCGTTCTGGGCTTGATAAATGGGCCCCAATGTGTTAAGCTAGCTCTCAGTAGTGATAAAAGATACAAAGAGAATGAAGCAAATTTGATAATATATAAGTACATTAAAATGGAGTTTTAAATTGTATGCGTTATCTGAATAATAAGATACATTTTGTGTTTTATGTAAAGCTGTAAATGAGTTTGCCCACTATTCTAAGCAATCACAGTCTTATATGTAGAGTGTTTAGGCAATTTGCAGCACTTTTAAAGAACCTGGTTTACAGAATTTTTTTCAGCGTCTATAGGGAGAGTTGGACAGCCTTAAATTTTCCTCATAAGCAATTAGTAATTTACCGGAAATGCTTGCACAAAAAAATAAAAAAATACAGCATTTTTTTTAATAAAACATAATACTACATTTTATATTACAGATTCATTGTTTAATTATATCCCTTTTAATTTTACTCACTTTAACAGAAATATATATTTTATAGTTTAACCCCTTAACGACCAATGACGCTGCTGTCCTGGGCTCTTTCTGTGGCGATGTCGCCGACAGTGTTGAGATCATGCTATTTCTGCATGCCCCACAAGTGGTACAGCAATAGTATGGCAGAAGATCACTGATTCAAAGAGGAACACTCACTCTGCGGTGGTGCCGTACATTGGTGGTTTGGGGGGGGGGGGTCAGGTGGGAGGCCAGTAGGCAGCCAATTGATGGAGGGGGCGGAACTGCTACACTGCAGAAAAAAAGATTTCCACAGCGAGAGGGATCTACTACCTACAGAAAATGTTATGTGTTGGGAGAGGGGGGACCTGCAGAAAATTGCTTGGAGGGGGGCCGCTACACTACAGATTTTTTTTTTTTAAATAAATAAAAAAAGGTGAAAATGTATATGAACTGGGTACTGGCAGACAACTGTCAGTACCTAAGATGGCAGATGGTAGTTAGAAGGGGGAGGGTTAGAGAGCTGTTTGGGGGATCAGGGAGGGGGGAATCCTACACTGCAGAAAATTATTTTAAAAAAAATAAATAAAACTTCACATTGGCAAACTATCTGCCAGTACCTAAGATGGGGGTGACCAGTGGGGCATGAGGAAGGGAAGAGAGCTGTTTAGGAGGGATCAGGGGGTGGGAGGGATCAGGTGGGAGGGTATTCTCTACACTAAAGCTAAACTTAACCATACAAGCTACCTGATTAACCCCTTCACTGCTGGGAATTTCAGAAATGTGGTGCGCAGCTGCCTTTAGCAGCCTTCTAATTACCAAAAGGCAATGGCAAAGCCATAAATGTCTGCTATTTCTAAGCAAAGGGGATGCCAGGGAAGCTTTTACAACCATTTAGGTTATGACTGCATATGTGATATGTAAAGTTTGTGAAAAAGTTAACAATTTTTAAAAAAATTGTTTTATTGCATTTGGCAGAGAAATGGTGGCATGAAATATACCAAAATGGGCCTAGATCAATACCTTGGGTTGTCTACTAAAAAAAAATATATAGTTTTGATAGGTAGATTAAAAAAAACTAGACTCTTTTTCTGTTTAAATGGAGTGATAGCAATAATGCTAAAAATTCTCTGGTCTTTTGAGTTTTTGTCTGAAATTCCCGGGCCTTAAAGGAATATAAAACCCAACATTTTTCTTTAATGATTCAGATAGAGCAGGACATTTTAAGCAACTTTTTAATTTACTCCTATTAACAATTTTTCTTCGTTCTCCTGATATGCTTTGTTCAATGAGCAGCAATGCACTTCTGGTTGCTGACTGAACACATGCGTGAGCCAATGACAATCAGTATATATATATATATATATATATATGCATCCACCAATCAGCAACTAGAACCTAGGTTCTTTGCTGCTCATGAACTTTCCTAGATAAACATTTCAGCAAAGGTTAACAAGAGAAGAAAGCAAATTAAATAATAGAAGTAAATTGGAAAGTTGTTTAAAATTGTATTCTCAGAATCATGAAAAAAAATTGGGTTTAATGTCCCTTTAAGGGATTAAAGCATGTAACAGAGATAGAGAAGGTGGAGTGTTGTACTTTGAATCAATATTATCAAATCTATATTATTAACAAATCTTGCACTTTTTTTTAAAGAAAGTTGTGACTTGGCCAAACCTTGTTGTGTATATTTCCTTGGGACCGGTCTCCATTAAATCATCCTGAACAGAAACAATTAAAAGTTTGAAGCATGGGAATTGAACAGTACATCTGAGGCTTATTAAGGACTCTGAAAACTTTCAGTACAAACAAATCTGGGAAGTTGCTGGCAGTACTACAGCTTGTGAGAAGGCAGCATAGCGTTAGCTAATACCCAGCAAGTCACAAATGCTATATTAACCTTTTCCCGCCGTATTCCGTCACAACGGCGCTGGGCTTTAAAGCCGTTATGACGGAATACAACATCATAGCCAACGGCTGTCCTTAAGCCTACTGCGCTTGCAGGATTTGATCGAGGTCTGGAGGGCGTTCCTAGCGTCATAGGGACGCCCCCCAGACCCGATCCCATAATTGAAATCTCGCAATCGTTTGCACCATCGCGTAATTTCAATTTGTCTACATTGGACTTTATAACCCAGTCATGAAAGGGTTAATAGGGTTCATTGTTTATTTGTATAATGATATACTCCTAAATAACTGTCATATTTACTCACATTCTGCTGTATAAATCAAGCAAAATAATCCTCTAAAATATCACAGCCCTGGGAGTGGCTGAAGATTTTGCAGGAAATCAGACTGAAATGAACAAGGCTAATATTAATGCAATGTCAACACAGATTTCCTTTTCATCTTGAGGTTTTTGGATTGAAACATTAGTATTGTTTGCAAATTAAAACTCTATAGAAAAGAGGTTGAATTTAGAAAGTTTGATGGAGAAACCTGCAAACCCAGTAGGGAATATTCAAGACCATAACATCTGGGGTTGCTAACAATTGTTCTGTATAATAGTCTCCCCTGTGTTTCCAATGATCCACTTACCTGCTGGATTGTATGAAATGGTTTATAAATACCTCCTTTACCCTTATTTTGTCATTTGAAATAGCAGTTTTTTCTTGTTGAAACTGCCACCTAAACTGAAAAGTACTGCAATATTCTATACAGAAAAGCTATTTAGGCAAAAGCAGCAATATGAATCACCCTCTCAATTGGAGTGAGAGAGACTAGCCCATCTAAAAGGGTGTTACTTCACCTGCTTGTATTACAGTAAACTCTATTCAGATGCTCACTATATGTCACTATATGCATTGTCCCTTTAAAGGGACATTAACCACCTTTTGCATTTGTGTAAACATTGTCCCTAGAGAGGCGAAATAGGAAAATCTGTAACCCAGGTTTTCAAAATGCTGTAAGTTGCGGCTATTTGATTTGCACATTAAAGGATTTGCTTTATTGGCCTCTCTAGGGAGTGTGAGACAAGCACATTTTTTTTACAAAAAAACAAGAACTGTTTAAAGTTCTTTTTAAATGATATATCAAGGGAACAGGGGTACTGGTGTGTGTGAGGTTATCTCTTACTGCCTATTTCTAAAAATATCATTTTATTTATCTTTTTAAAATTTCTTAGTTTCTGTGTAGTGCACTGAACATAATGTAAAAAGGGCACTAGTTGCAATTTTAGGGCATCTAGGGCTTTTGAAGTTTGAGAGTGTTTCAGACAATCAAGGTTTAACATTATTAAAGGGACATTAAACTTAAAATAAAATTGCCCATAAATGATGTCAGGGGTCAACAAACATAGGTGCCAGGTAGCCATTGGCACCTTAAAATTAGACCCTGGCGTAGAGTCCCCAAGACACCCATGAGTGCCCTCACTTCTTCCTGCTGGCTGCCACCCGATACACTCAAAATCTACCTTGGTGCGTTTGGATCATTTCTAGGTCTTGCAGCTTTAAAATACAAATCCAACTTTAATTGTGTTATTAAATATAATATATTCAGTATGTCTGTGTGTAATTAACTTTTTTTAAAGGCATAGTAAACACCAACATTTTTACTGTTTATTTATTTACTATTCCCCAGTTTTGCATAACCAGCACTGTTATAGAAATATACTTGTTACCCCTGTAATTACCTTGTATCTAAGCTTCTGCTGACTGCCTCCTTATCTCAGATCTTTTGACAGACTAGCATTTCAGGCAAATAGTGCTGACTCTTAAATAACCCCACGTGCATGAGCACAATGTTATTTATATGAAACACCTGAACTAACGCCCTCTAGCTGTGAAAAACTGTCAAATGCATTCAGAGGAGAAGCAGCCTTCAAGGGCTTAGAAATTAGTAGTAGTAGAAATAACAGAAGCTATCATGTGGATGGTTTATATTAAATCAGGTGATTTCCGTCTATACTTTGCATGATATAGGGCCGTACTTGTTATTTACACCTAGCCCTAGATTGATGGGAGTTGTTATTTGAATTGATGTGCACTGCACTATTATCTGTTTGCACAATTATTACCTGATTGAATGCTATTGCTGATTATATGTACTGTATAGATACATGTGTAAGGCTTTGTCTTGTTATTGAGATAAATATAAAGAGCAGACTAGATATTTTTTCCCTAACCTTATAGCTGGTTATTTACCATTGTATATAGATATTTAAGATATTTTTATGTTAGAATGAAGTCCAGGCTTACTGTATTAAGAGGGCCCTTGCCAAGGGGGAAAACACTTTGCATTGGTGAAGCGCTAACAAAGAGAAATATCCCACCTTGGTGAAATTGGCAAACCCCTACTTATGTATCTCAGGGATCTCAACACCATCGGAGCTCCTCCTCTCTCCTGCAGGCAAAATAGCTTGCAAAAAATAGAGCCAGCCTTAGCCAGGAGCATGTGGACATGTTGACATTTTTGCAATTCAATGCAAAGTTTCTGAAAGAGTGAATAACAGAATGTTATAAAGAGTGGTAGTCTACCTCTTTCTACTTCTACCTCTTTTCAAACAGTTTGTGGTTTTGTTTTGCTTATAAAAATGTGTTCTGCTGCTTAAAAATTGGACTAACAGTTGTGTTAATGTAAAGTTTTAGTCTGGTTTTATATTTGTAACAGTGTGGATTTTATTTTAAATACAGGAAAAAAATTTTTTTTATTTTTTTATCCAATTAGTCAATTAATCGAAAAAATAATTGGCCAATTAATTGATTATGAAAATAATCGTTAGTTGCAGCCCTAGTCTAGATTTATTTAAAAGAACAAATATTAGCTTTCTGATTACAGTACTGTACTATCTTTCTGAGGGTACCATGTCTACACATTAGCATGCACTGGTATTACAAAGTGGAGCTCAAATACCGCTTTTATGAAAGCGGTATTTAGCGCTCCACTTGTAACCTGGCCCATATTGTTTTAAGACATTTATTGTTTGAAGCCAGATATGAAATATATATGAATTACTGAACATTATATCTTCATTTATATACAGTACTGACTATGAAAGTTTATGTTTTCCCTTACTCATACTGTTTTCGATATGGTTATGTAATCTTTTTACTTTATTTATTTATTTCTACCTCTGATAAAAACATGTATTTACTGGTTTATCCAATGCAGTTTTAATTCATGTATTTTGCATAAACAGAATGCCTTGTGTATAGGGATAAAACAGAAAATCTTCTATTTGACAGTTAATATTCATCTATAGCTACAAGTCCATGCATCAGCAGAGCTCTGTTACAATGGGCTAGATTCACTAACAGACTCTCTAGTTCTTATGCTCTACCAAGAAAATTTCAATAAAGATCACTAGTCTCTGGCTTTTAGCCAGCCTAGTCAAATTTGTGAGGTGGGTTTGATTTGTTATCATTCCTAAGCTATTTTAAGTAGCCATTCACTAATTCTCCATCGTCCACCATACTTTTAGTGAATATGGTCCCTTTGATTACCAAAGAAAAAGACAAGTTTGGTGAAGCCGTGAATCTAGCACAGTGGGGTATATTCACTAAAGGATTTGTCATGTATGGAATGAGATATCATTGGAAGCTATGTGCACAAATATATAAATATATATATATATATATATATATATATATATATTAGGAGAGAAGAACACAAAGGCGCCCAATGGCCTAATACCATATACACAGAGTGGATACAGGTAAGCAAAATAGATACTCACAAACGGACAGCACCTGAGGGTGCAAATAAGCAGACTGGAACCTCACAGTTGCCCAGCTAACTGGATATGAGCAGCCAGATATTCAAAGGGGAGCCCCCACTTGTAGATTCGAAGGTGTTCCTATATACAGGGAGACAGAGCCAACATAGCTCAGCACAGTTTGGTACAAGGATGTGTGTATTATGGAAATAAGCACACTTACATGTTCCAAAGCACTTCCAGGTGCAATCAAAGAAGGCTGGAGCTTCTCAGCCACCCAGCTGACTGATTCAAAAGGTTCAGCAGGTCACAAAAAAAACTCCCAAAGAGTTCAGGGATGAAAAATATCACCAAAAGAACAGCAGCAAGTGTATAGATAAAAAATATACGCGTTTCTCAGCCGTTATGTGGCTGTTTCCTCAGGGTAATACATAACATATTAAAAATACACTTGCTACTTATAGGGTGTGAACCCATCTGATTGGTTAATTAGATAATCGGAACCATCTGTGTAACTAGACCTCTTTTTGGTTTTGTTGTCATAGTAATATCTAATACACAACCCTGATCCTAGTAATAACATTATAAACAGTGTGTAATATATTATATACAAAATAATGCTGTATACATGTCAGAAATGGCACAATAATGTATACATATCACAAACTAATCTAAATGTCTTCTATTAATAAGGTCTGGCTTTGAACATAAATTAGTAACAAATACATACAAAGTATAATACATAAGATACAAACATTTTAAACAATTATTTAATATATTATGATAAATCCTATCTAGGTAGCTCTTCCTCTCCACCCCTAAATAGACAGTAGTATGTGTTCTTTGGGTGATATTTTTCATCCCTGAACTCTTTGGGAGTTTTTTTTTGTGACCAGCTGAACCCTTGGAATCAGTCAGCTGGGCGGCTGAGAAGCTCCAGCCTGCTTTGATTGCACCTGGAGGTGCTTTGGAACTCTTAAGTGTGCTTATTTCCATAATACACACATCCTTGTACCAAACTGTGCTGGGCTAGGTTGGCTCTGTCTCCCTGTATATAGGGACACCTTGGAATCTACAAGTGGGGACTCCCCTTTGAATATCTGGCTGTTCATATCCAGTTAGCTGGGCAACTGTGAGGTTCCAGTCTGCTTGTTTGCACCCTTAGGTGCTGTCCGTTTGTAAGTATCTATTTTGCTTACCTGTATCCACTCTGTGTATATGGTATTAGGCCATTGGGCGCCTCTGTGTTCTTCTCTCCTAGACCATTCAAATTACCAGGATCCTGACCCTCCTATGACAGACAGCTGACCATTTTGATTTTTGGAGTATTCTCCTCCTTCTGGACTTTGTTTGTATGGACTATAATTTGCATGTTTATTATTGTTTTTAAGTATTATTTTTGATTTGTTGCCGTTCCATATATTATACATCTGTTAAGAGCGTCCCCTGGAGGATTGGTGTGTCTAGTACACATTATATCTTCCTTTTTTCTAATATATACTGTATATATTAAAATAGATATCATATATGAAGCTAATGGTATCAAGTTATTACTGTTAGTTTCACTGCACAGAAAAAAATGTTTTTTTAGACCTCCTTTCATTAAACAGGACTTCTAAAAAACAAACATTTATTCCAAACTACAAAGAGTCTATATTCAATACCTTTGCTCAGATCAAAATCTTTGATTTAAATTATTACCCTAACAAAAGTCCAAATAGATAATGACCCCATGCAGGAACCACAGCCGCCCAGTCTGAGACCAACCTTTGAAGCCCAAGAGTCTAAGACTTACAGGAAAGGCAACCACTTTGCATACAAGTGTTAATTACCCCTAAACCAACTAAATACACATCTTGCCTGGGAACAAAGAAAGTTACTTACAGACATGTGGAAATGCTGTGACTTAATCTTCATATAAGTTAATATTCTCCATACCCAGATTATATTAACAACATATGCAATATATATATATATATATATTGATCTGAAACTTACACTATATTGGATAAATGTCTGCTATATTGAATAAGTAACTATATGGCCAATTTAAAAACCAAATTGTTTTAAAATGGATAACATATTCTTATATTTTTCAGACATCTAATAAGTGCATATGTAAATTATACCATATGTTTTTATTACACTCAGCAAGAGATATACAGATATGCAATATTTATATTAATATGGGATAATAATCCAATGTAAATATGGCTATATGAAATTACATCTGACTGCTGTTCACAAGGCATGTATGTGATATTAAGATGATAACTGAGAAAGTAATTAGGTCCATTCTGAAGTTATTATAATCCTTCTAAATCTTTTCATAGAAAATGTGACTTTAAAATGCATCTTTTAAAATATAAGTGAAATACCTCATATTTAGTCTTGAAATACTCAGATGAAATAATATTAAATCATCCCATACATATTGGACATATTTGTTTGCTGAGGCAAGAAATAGTGAGTATACTAAATATACATTTAAAAAATTAATAGATATACAGTAAGCTCTTAGCACTCTGATAATGAAAATGCATTTTAAGTTGTCTGCTGCCCCCTAGTGAACTAAAACTGGTATGACAGCTAAACAAATGGACTGTTAAGACCCATGCATTCCAAGTAAGCCAATGAGAGGTTCAGCTCCGAAGGGCCTATCAGAGACAAGCTTCGGTGGTGCGTATTCAAAAGGTTCACCAATGATTAGAACAAAATAGATGAAGGCTTATCACTTGATAAAAGCTCATGCATAGGAGAAAAAGGGGTCTTTTGCTGGAATTTTGACTGATTTGCAACTGCTGCCTTTGGAACACAGTCTCTATAAACAAAATTGGGCTAACCTTTTATATCCAGGATTACAATACCTTTCTTATTTATGAGGTGAACAAATTTATCTGAGAAAGCTGAAACTTCAATTTGGTTATGTGGTAATGTATGGCAGTGGTTATTATTTTATATTTTAAAGCAAATACTTTAATTGTTGCTACAGTTTAATTGAAGCTGGTAATTTAAAGATATTTTAATATTTGCACAACATAATTTAAGACCACATAGTTACTATAATCTTACAATCTTAAATATAAATCATCTGTATCTATGGATCTTAATAATGATAATTGATCTATAATTGGCACAATAAAGAAAAGGAATCTTGTAACAATTAATTATTATTCATATGTTAACAAATTAAATTCTGAACTCAGGTAATCTCTTTATATAAATTCATTAATATGTTTTATATGAGTCATATCATGGGTGGAGAAAAAACAGGAAAAAAAACCCATCTAAATGCCAACCCAACTTTGTGGGAATTAACCAGTTATTACCCCATTTAAAACGTATTCAGTGTTCTTAAGTGGGAAAACTAGTTGGATCTGCAAATTCTTAGGCAGTGAAAAAAATCAGAATTTGCCATTTATTGAAGAATCTTCTTAGTTGAAAAATAGAAAGATCCGGTAAAGAGTATTGTTCCAACATAAATTGTTTAATTAAAGCGTTTTTACATGTCACAAACTTAGGGGCTTTAAATGATTTCCAGCATGAAAAAAAATCACATTTCTAGTAATAAAAATTATTGTATTAATTAGTTCACTTTCCTTCGATTCTTCTGTATATTTTTTTTTTAACAAATATTTTATTGAGGTTGAGAACAGACTACAGCATACATGCTATGTTACAAGAGGTATACAAATACAGAAAAGAACAAAAAGCAAAATCATATCTGATATACATTTAGGGATATAGCCATAGCCATTGTATCACAGAAAATTTTTAACCATACAGGATAAACACCTCACATTTTCAGATTTAGTTTTGCTTTAAGACATTCTACAGACATGCATGACTACTTTTATAACAGGGAGAGGTAAGGCATCCCCTGACATCTTGAAACATTCTATAAATATCTACAACTTGTAATACAGCATATATGAATCCAAGAAAAACTACATCAATACTTATAAAACTTAGGGGAAACATTCCGTAGCCATGCATAACCAGCTTTGCAATAGAACAAAAAAATTGACATATATAACTTATGTTACAGCATAAATGAAATAAAGGGAAGTCAATTTAAGGTTGCGGTACAAGTAAGAAAGACCGCTTAAGTAGCCCTTCCAAACCGGGAGGTACATTATATGGAAATGGGGGGGGGGGGGGGGGGGGAGGTGGTCATTTAGGCATGGGAGATAATGTTGTAGATGAAATAATAGGTGATAATAACTATTAATGGGGATAGAGCTCCTTCTGTAAGCCAGCTAAAGTGGTCTATAATATGAGTGTGCACCTTATGATAAAATGGAGTAAACTAATTATAATAAAAGCTTACAGTGAGAACTTGACGGGATAAACCGGGCTTAAGTTTATGAGAATATATGAAAAGGGGATGAGGGTAGGTCGCACACACCTAAACTATGCAACATGGCTAATAACATACCAAATATAAGCAGTCAAGGGCTATCCTTGTTGTTTTACATAAATATAGACACACCATTAGTTTTAAGAGGCTTACTCTTATGCCAAATGGGAAAAAGGGCATTACAAAATGCCTCAGGCATATAGTTTCAGTAACAATCATAATATAGTATATTAAACTACAGTCACCCGGGAAATCTAGACTCACGACTGCGCCACCTCGGCCGCCGGCGGCTCTTCTGTATATTTAACTAGAAAGAATATATGAAACATTTGGATCTCAAATTCTATTATTAATTTCCTTTTCAGCCAACCATTAATTTGGCTCCATAACTGTAGAATTTTTGGACAGAGCCAGAGATAATGTATAGTGTCTGTCTGCTCTGAGCCGCATTTGGGACAACCATATTTAGTTCCAAACCATTTATTCACTTTAGTATTAGTTATATAGGTTTTCCTAATTCGTTTTAAATGTGATTCCCTCCAATTCGTAGGTACCCAAGATTTATTGCTTAATTTAAGCGACTGTTGTATTTCCTCTATATCTAAGATACAAAACTCATTTTGCCAGCTATCTCTCAATTCAAGCAAATAATCTTCGTTTTGGGAGGAATTAATTAAATGGTAACTTATTGAAATTGATCTTTTACTGGCTATATATAATTTTATTATATTAGTTAAAACTCCTAAAGACCAGTTATGTTTATGTTTTATTTGTAAATCATTAATATAATGTCTAACTTGTAGAAAAGCATAAAAATCGTTTTTGGGCAGATATATTATTTCTTACATATTTCATAGCGATATGTGTAAATGAATCTATTGTAAGATCTGCTGACAATAATTGTATAATATAAATTAGGCCTTTATTTTTCCATCGATGGAATACTGTTTGTGTATATCCTAGTTTAAACTCAGGATTGCTGGTAATATTAAGTAATTCTGTACAATATGGATTAACATTGATTCTGAGACACATTAGCTGCCACGCCTTAATTATATTTTTAAATATTATCATATTAGCGATTCTCTTTGGAATTTTATTTATCTACGTATGTAGTAAAGTTTCCAAGTTAAATGGGGCAATAAGCTTAGTTTCTATTTGATGGAATGTTGCATAGTCTTGAGTTGTTATCCAGTCTAATGCATATTTAACTAACGTCGTTAAATTATAAATTTCAATATCAGGAAAGGACAAACCAGCAACTAACTTATCACGTTGTAATTTATCCAACGCAATTCTAGGTCTTTTCCTATTTCATATAAATCTAGAACTAATTTTCCTAAAGAACGATATATCAGTTTTAGAGAGCAACAGCAGAATGTTTTGAAGTAAATATAGTATTTTAGGAAAAAGAATAGTCTTAATAAGCATTATTCGGGAGGTCAAAGAAATCGGTAAATTATTCATATTGATGCTAAATAATTTTAGTTGCTAGAAAAGAATTCGCACTCCAGATTTATAAGTCATTTGGATTATTGTGAACTCTCTTAGAACTGTACATAAATTGGTTATTGTGGTTAAATCTCTGGTAGTTATTAATTAAGCATTGTTAAGCTAATAGTCCATATTCTGATATTGGAGTGAACTAAGCTGGATAGTTATAGACTGTTCTGGTATAATCATTTGGGGTATTTTAATGTGATTCATTGTGAGTAATGTTAATTTTGGTGATATATTTTTTTTATGATCTGTTGTATAGAATATTGTAACTGAATAAGCGTGCATAATTGATTCATAATCTGGTTTCTACATAAATATAATTCATGGTGTCTATAGAGGTAACTAATCAAGAACTAAGGAATAAATAACAGAATTTATGTTTACCTGATAAATTACTTTCTCCAACGGTGTGTCCGGTCCACGGCGTCATCCTTACTTGTGGGATATTCTCTTCCCCAACAGGAAATGGCAAAGAGCCCAGCAAAGCTGGTCACATGATCCCTCCTAGGCTCCGCCTTCCCCAGTCATTCGACCGACGTAAAGGAGGAATATTTGCATAGGAGAAATCATATGATACCGTGGTGACTGTAGTTAGAGAAAATAAATCATCAGACCTGATTAAAAAACCAGGGCGGGCCGTGGACCGGACACACCGTTGGAGAAAGTAATTTATCAGGTAAACATAAATTCTGTTTTCTCCAACATAGGTGTGTCCGGTCCACTGCGTCATCCTTACTTGTGGGAACCAATACCAAAGCTTTAGGACACGGATGATGGGAGGGAGCAAATCAGGTCACCTAGATGGAAGGCACCACGGCTTGCAAAACCTTTCTCCCAAAAATAGCCTTAGAAGAAGCAAAAGTATCAAATTTGTAAAATTTGGTAAAAGTGTGCAGTGAAGACCAAGTCGCTGCCTTACATATCTGATCAACAGAAGCCTCGTTCTTGAAGGCCCATGTGGAAGCCACAGCCCTAGTAGAATGAGCTGTGATTCTTTCAGGAGGCTGCCGTCCGGCAGTCTCATAAGCCAATCTGATGATGCTTTTAAGCCAAAAAGAGAGAGGTAGAAGTTGCTTTTTGACCTCTCCTTTTACCAGAATAAACAACAAACAAGGAAGATGTTTGTCTGAAATCCTTTGTAGCCTCTAAATAGAACTTTAGAGCCCGAACTACATCCAAATTGTGCAACAAACGTTCCTTCTTTGAAACTGGATTCGGACACAAAGAAGGCACAACTATCTCCTGGTTAATATTTTTGTTAGAAACAACTTTCGGAAGAAAACCAGGTTTAGTACGCAAAACCACCTTATCTGCATGGAACACCAGATAAGGAGGAGAACACTGCAGAGCAGATAACTCTGAAACTCTTCTAGTAGAAGAAATTGCAACCAAAAACAAAACTTTCCAAGATAATAACTTAATATCTACGGAATGTAAGGGTTCAAACGGAACCCCTTGAAGAACTGAAAGAACTAAATTGAGACTCCAAGGAGGAGTCAAAGGTTTGTAAACAGGCTTGATTCTAACCAGAGCCTGAACAAAAGCCTGAACATCTGGCACAGCCGCCAGCTTCTTGTGAAGTAAAACAGATAAAGCAGAAATCTGTCCCTTCAAAGAACTTGCAGATAATCCTTTCTCCAAACCCTCTTGTAGAAAGGATAGAATCTTAGGAATTTTTACCCTGTTCCATGGGAATCCTTTCGATTCGCACCAACAGATATATTTTTTCCATACTTTATGGTAAATTTTTCTAGTTACAGGCTTTCTAGCCTGAATAAGAGTATCAATGACAGAATCTGAGAACCCACGCTTTGATAAAATCAAGCGTTCAATCTCCAAGCAGTCAGTTGGAGTGATGCCAGATTCGGATGTTCGAACGGACCTTGAACAAGAAGGTCCCGTCTCAAAGGTAGCTTCCATGGTGGAGCCGATGACATATTCACCAGGTCTGCATACCAAGTTCTGCGTGGCCACGCAGGAGCTATCAAGATCACCGAAGCCCTCTCCTGATTGATCCTGGCTACCAGCCTGGGAATGAGAGGAAACGGTGGGAACACATAAGCTAGGTTGAAGGTCCAGGGCGCTACTAGTGCATCTACTAGAGTCGCCTTGGGATCCCTGGATCTGGACCCGTAGCAAGGAACCTTGAAGTTCTGACGAGACGCCATCAGATCCATGTCTGGAATGCCCCATAATTGAGTTATTTGGGCAAAGATTTCCGGATGGAGTTCCCACTCCCCCGGATGAAATGTCTGACGACTCAGAAAATCCGCTTCCCAATTTTCCACTCCTGGGATGTGGATTGCAGACAAGTGGCAGGAGTGAAGCTCCGCCCAGTGAATTACTTTGGTCACTTCTTCCATCGCCAGGGAACTCCTTGTTCCCCCCTGATGGTTGATATATGCAACAGTCGTCATGTTGTCTGATTGAAACCGTATGAATTTGGCCTTTGCTAGTTGAGGCCAAGCCTTGAGAGCATTGAATATCGCTCTCAGTTCCAGAATGTTTATCGGGAGAAGAGATTCTTCCTGAGACCATAGACCCTGAGCTTTCAGGTGTTTCCAGACCGCGCCCCAGCCCACCAGGCTGGCGTCGGTCGTTACAATGACCCACTCTGGTCTTCTGAAGCTCATCCCTTGGGACAGGTTGTCCAGGGTCAGCCACCAACGGAGTGAATCTCTGGTCCTCTGATCTACTTGGATCGTCGGGGACAAATCTGTATAATCCCCATTTCACTGTCTGAGCATGCACAGTTGTAATGGTCTTAGATGAATTCGCGCAAAAGGAACTATGTCCATTGCCGCAACCATCAAACCTATTACTTCCATGCACTGCGCTATGGAAGGAAGAAGAACAGAATGAAGTACTTGACAAGAGCTTAGAAGTTTTGATTTTCTGGCTTCTGTCAGAAAAATCTTCATTTCCAAGGAGTCTATTATTGTTCCCAAGAAGGGAACTCTTGTTGACGGGAATAGAGAACTTTTTTCTACGTTCAATTTCCACCCGTGAGATCTGAGAAAGGCTAGGACAATGTCCGTATGAGCCTTTGCTTGTGGCAGAGACGACGCTTGAATCAGTATGTCGTCCAAGTAGGGTACTACTGCAATGCCCCTTGGCCTTAGCACTGCTAGAAGGGACCCTAGTACCTTTGTGAAAATTCTTGGAGCAGTGGCTAGTCCGAATGGGAGTGCCACAAACTGGTAATGCTTGTCCAGAAAGGCGAATCTTAGGAACCGATGATGTTCCTTGTGGATAGGAATATGTAGATACGCATCCTTTAAATCCACCGTGGTCATGAATTGACCTTCCTGGATGGTAGGAAGAATTGTCCGAATGGTTTCCATCTTGAACGATGGGACCTTGAGAAATTTGTTTAGGATCTTGAGATCCAAAATTGGCCTGAATGTTCCCTCTTTTTTGGGAACTATGAACAGATTGGAGTAAAACCCCATCCCTTGTTCTCCTAATGGAACAGGATGAATCACTCCCATTTTTAACAGGTCTTCTACACAATGTAAGAATGCCTGTCTTTTTATTTGGTCTGAAGACAATTGAGACCTGTGGAACCCTCCCCTTGGGGGTAGTTCCTTGAATTCCAGGAGATAACATTGAGAAACTATTTCTAGCGCCCAAGGATCCTGAACATCTCTTGCCCAAGCCTGAGCGAAGAGAGAGAGTCTGCCCCCCACCAGATCCGGTCCCGGATCGGGGGCCAGCATCTCATGCTGTCTTGGTAGCTGTAGCGGGCTTCTTGGCCTGCTTACCTTTGTTCCAGCCTTGCATCGGTCTCCAGGCTGGCTTGGTTTGAGAAGAAGTACCCTCTTGCTTAGAGGATGTAGAATTTGAGGCTGGTCCGTTTCTGCGAAAGGGACGAAAATTTGTTTTATTTTTAGCCTTAAAAGACCTATCCTGAGGAAGGGCGTGGCCCTTTCCCCCAGTGATGTCTGAAATAATCTCTTTCAAGACAGGGCCAAACAGCGTTTTCCCCTTGAAAGGGATGTTAAGCAATCTGTTCTTGGAGGACACATCCGCTGACCAAGACTTCAGCCAAAGCGCTCTGCGCGCCACAATAGCAAAACCTGAATTTTTCGCCGCTAATCTAGCTAACTGCAAAGTGGCGTCTAAGGTAAAAGAGTTAGCCAACTTAAGTGCTTGAACTCTGTCCATAACCTCCTCATAAGAAGATGCTTGATTGAGCGACTTTTCTAGTTCCTCGAACCAGAAACACGCTGCTGTAGTGACAGGAACAATGCATGAAATTGGTTGTAGAAGGTAACCTTGCTGAACAAACATCTTTTTAAGCAAACCCTCTAATTTTTTATCCATAGGATCTTTGAAAGCACAACTATCTTCTATAGGGATAGTGGTGCGTTTGTTTAGAGTAGAAACCGCCCCCTCGACCTTGGGGACTGTCTGCCATAAGTCCTTCCTGGGGTCGACCATAGGAAATAATTTCTTAAATATAGGGGGAGGGACAAAAGGTATGCCGGGCCTTTCCCATTCTTTATTTACAATGTCCGCCACCCGCTTGGGTATAGGAAAAGCTTCGGGGGGCACCGGGACCTCTAGGAACCTGTCCATCTTACATAATTTCTCTGGAATGACCAAATTGTCACAATCATCCAGAGTAGATAACACCTCCTTAAGCAGAGCGCGGAGATGTTCCAATTTAAATTTAAATGTAATAACGTCAGGTTCAGCTTGTTGAGAAATTTTTCCTGAATCTGAAATTTCTCCCTCAGACAAAACCTCCCTAGCCCCTTCAGACTGGTGTAAGGGCATGTCAGAACCATTATCATCAGCGTCCTCATGCTCTTCAGTATCTAAAACAGAGCAGTCGCGCTTTCGCTGATAAGTGGGCATTTTGGCTAAAATGTTTTTAATAGAATTATCCATTACAGCCGTTAATTGTTGCATAGTAAGGAGGATTGGCGCACTAGATGCACTAGGGGCCTCCTGAGTGGGCAAGACTGGTGTAGACATAGAAGGAGATGATGCAGTACCATGCTTACTCCCCTCACTTAAGGAATCATTTTGGGCAACATTATTATCAGTGGCATCATTGTCCCTACTTTGTTTGTCACATTCATCACATATATTTAAATGGATAGGAACCTTGGCTTCCGAACATACAGAACATCGTCTATCTGATAGTTCAGACATGTTAATAGGCATAAACTTGATAACAAAGCACAAAGAACGTTTTAAAATAAAACCGTTACTGTCTCTTTAAATTTTAAACTGAACACACTTTTTTACTGAATATACGCAAAAGTATGAAGGAAATGTTCAAAATTCACCAAAATTTCACCACAGTGTCATAAAGCCTTAAAAGTATTGCACACCAAATTTGAAAGCTTTAACTCTTAAAATAACGGAACCGGAGCCGTTTTTACATTTAACCCCTATACAGTCCCTGGTATCTGCTTTGCTGAGACCCAACCAAGCCCAGAGGGGAATACGATACCAAATGTCGCCTTCAATAAGCTTTTTCAGTGGATCTGAGCTCCTCACACATGCATCTGCATTCCTTGCTTCTCAAAAACAACTGCGCATTAGTGGCGCGAAAATGAGGCTCTGCCTATGACTAGAAAAGGCCCCCAGTGAAAAAGGTGTCCAATACAGTGCCTGCCGTTTTTTTAACAAAATTGCCAAGATTAAAATAACTCTCCAAAGTTATAAACCATTAAATATGCTTATATAGTAATCGTTTTGGCCCAGAAAAATGTCTACCAGTCTTTAAAGCCCTTGTGAAGCCCTTTTATTCTTATATTGAAAATTAAGAAAATGGCTTACCGGATCCCATAGGGAAAATGACAGCTTCCAGCATTACCAAGTCTTGTTAGAAATGTGTCATACCTCAAGCAGCCAAAGTCTGCTCACTGTTTCCCCCAACTGAAGTTAATTCCTCTCAACAGTCCTGGGTGGAAACAGCCATCGATTTTAGTAACGGTTGCTAAAATCATTTTCCTCTTACAAACAGAAATCTTCATCTCTTTTCTGTTTCAGAGTAAATAGTACATACCAGCACTATTTTAAAATAACAAACTCTTGATAGAAGAATAAAAACTACATTTAAACACCAAAAAACTCTGAGCCATCTCCGTGGAGATGTTGCCTGTGCAACGGCAAAGAGAATAACTGGGGAAGGCGGAGCCTAGGAGGGATCATGTGACCAGCTTTGCTGGGCTCTTTGCCATTTCCTGTTGGGGAAGAGAATATCCCACAAGTAAGGATGACGCCGTAGACCGGACACACCTATGTTGGAGAAATTATGTTTATTGTTACGTATATACATTTTATTGGTTGGCAACTGCTAAGATAATAATAAATAATAATTTTGTAACCTGGTATATATACCAACAGATTCTACAGTCTCACCGTTCTAAGGAGCCCATTTTGCAAGACTCACCTCTGCATTTTTTAGTAAATGCGCTCCATTAAATAACACACAATTTGATGAGTTTGGAGAGACTATAGAAGATGAGGAGGTTGTTAGTAAATCTACTGAAGTGCAATCTCTGCAGACTTCAGTGCTGCACTGTGGAACAAGGACCAGATGGATTGTGTGAATTACGCACAAGTCAAAACAAAGTAAAAGTGGAGATTTACCAAAAATCCGGTGACGGCAATAGAGAGGGGGCATTAGGAGGAGGAGGAAACAAAGACTGGCTGTATTTATGCACATATGCTGAAAAACTCTGGTTTGTTTTTAATGCTATATATATATATATATATATATATATATATATATATATATATATATATATATATATATATATATATATATATTTAGCTGTAATGTGGATGCACTCTCACTAATCGTCTCCAACTGCCAGGGTGCTATAAAGGTTGTTAATAGCAGACTGTAAAAAGCACTCAGTGGACTTCAGTCGTCTAAAAGCAAACCAATCCGAATAAGGGATTGTTTTTATCCTGAAACATCACAACAATAAATATTGGTTTGCTTTGAGATGACTGACGTCCAGTGTGTGCTTTATACAGTCTGCTAAATATATATATATATATATATATATATATATATATATATATATATATATATACCTCATAGATTGTTATAAGGTTGAAGAGTGAGTGTAAATTTGTTATTTAAACTTCATTAAAATTCGTGAATCTAACATACTAAACTTAGTGGTTCCCTGCGCGCTCTTGCTTTTTACTAAATATTTTTGAGAATTTAATGTGATATTAAATCAAAATGTTTGATAATACATATTAAATAACAACAATTAAATATATTAAAATGATTTTTCCTTAATGGAAAAAAGATTATAGTAGGATTTACATTGATTCTGAATCTAGCAAAAACGACTGTTTGTGCACAAGAGGTATTCAAAGTCTCTGTTGACAGTTGTATTGGTAGATAAAGACAAAACTTCACATCCATGGAAAATAATTTAATTAAAAATTTGCTTTTCTTTTTTCACTCTGTTTCAAATACGGCAGATTTTAAAACTGTTAATAGTAAACTTAAAAACAGTTAGCTATAAGCTAGTACGTGTTATAATTCTTTTAAGTGCCCCCACTTTTTGGCCGATAGCTGGATCGGTAGCAGCTTCAGCTCGGGACTCACAGTGCTCTGTGGGTTCTGAGCAGCACTTCTACTGTGTGTTTAACCCCTTTGCTCAACAATGAGAATGTAATTTTTCAACTATTATGGCCTTTTAATCCTTAGTAATTCCTTCTAATTTTGCCACTTTTGGCAATATATAGTGTTGTTTTGAAATTTAGTTTTGCTTACCTGATAAATTAATTTCTTTCATGGCGGTGAGGGTCCATGATTCACTACTCCTGGGATTCAAATCCTGGCCTCTAAAAGCAGGCACTTCATCCCTCCCACCTCTTTGGTATTCCAGTTTGAAGTATTGCCAAACAAATAGAAGTAGAAAAAAAGGTAGCAAAGTAGAAAATAGGGAAAATTAGGTGCAAACTAGAACTGCTGCCAGAAAAAACACAATTAATAAAAATTATCATGGCTTGTGGACTCTCACCACCATGAAAGAAATTAATTTATCAGGTAAGTATAAGTTTTGTTTGCTTTCATAAGGTGGTGAGAGTCCACAATCCATTACACCTGGGAATGAATATCCAATCTGTGGAGTCCAAGTGTAATGTTGGGTGGGACAAAAAATTATGAAAAAGGCAGGCACCTAATTTGCAGACACTACTGCTTGTAGGATTTTCCTACCAGAAGAAGAAAAAACATCAAAGTGGTAGAATTTAGTAAAGGTATGTAAGCATGAACATGTTGCTGCCTTGCAAATTTAGTCAACAGAAGTCTCATTGTGAAAGCCCATGGAAATGGAAAATAATCTATTAGAATGGGCTGTAATGCGTTTTTGGGGAGACTTTCTTGCCTCCGAGTAAGCCTTGTGAATCAAAAGTCATAGCCAAGAAACTTAAGTAACTGCTGTGGCTTTCTGGTCTTTGTTTAGACCAGTGAAATGAGCAAACACATTAGAGGATTGATAGAATCTTAAAGATATCACTCCATCTAAATCATGTAGAAGCCTTTCTTTAGAATTATGAGGATTGGAACAAAAAGAAGGAACAACAATTTTCCAATTGATATTATCAGAAGAGATTACATTTGGTAAAAAGTCAAATTTGTCCTAGTGACAAACAGATAAGGAGGCTTGCAAGAAAGAGCAGACAATTTAGAAACCTTTTTGGCAGAAGATATTGCTAAAAGAAACAATACCTTCTAGGACAGAAGCTGAATATCTAAACTATGAATAAAGCTCTTAAAGTCAGGAAGTCTAGCAATTTTCTGTAGTATTAACACATAAATCACTGAAATATGATCCTAGCTAGCAGATAAACCCTAGGCTTAGCTAAACTCTCTTGTAAAAACTGAAGAATTCTAAGAATGCTAAAAGAATGTCAGCTAAAACCTTGTTTCCAAATCTTGTGATAGATTTTTCTTATAACAGGCTTTCTGTCCTGAATTATCCACTCCAGCATCTGAAAAAAACTCTTTCACTCAAAAAAACAGAATTTATGTTTACCTGATAAATTACTTTCTCCAACGGTGTGTCCGGTCCACGGCGTCATCCTTACTTGTGGGATATTCTCTTCCCCAACAGGAAATGGCAAAGAGCCCAGCAAAGCTGGTCACATGATCCCTCCTAGGCTCCGCCTTCCCCAGTCATTCGACCGACGTAAAGGAGGAATATTTGCATAGGAGAAACCATATGATACCGTGGTGACTGTAGTTAAAGAAAATAAATTATCAGACCTGATTAAAAAACCAGGGCGGGCCGTGGACCGGACACACCGTTGGAGAAAGTAATTTATCAGGTAAACATAAATTCTGTTTTCTCCAACATAGGTGTGTCCGGTCCACGGCGTCATCCTTACTTGTGGGAACCAATACCAAAGCTTTAGGACACGGATGAAGGGAGGGAGCAAATCAGGTCACCTAAATGGAAGGCACCACGGCTTGCAAAACCTTTCTCCCAAAAATAGCCTCAGAAGAAGCAAAAGTATCAAACTTGTAAAATTTAGTAAAAGTGTGCAGTGAAGACCAAGTCGCTGCCTTACATATCTGATCAACAGAAGCCTCGTTCTTGAAGGCCCATGTGGAAGCCACGGCCCTAGTGGAATGAGCTGTGATTCTTTCAGGAGGCTGCCGTCCGGCAGTCTCATAAGCCAATCTGATGATGCTTTTAAGCCAAAAAGAGAGAGAGGTAGAAGTTGCTTTTTGACCTCTCCTTTTACCAGAATAAACAACAAACAAGGAAGATGTTTGTCTAAAATCCTTTGTAGCATCTAAATAGAATTTTAGAGCACGAACAACATCCAAATTGTGCAACAAACGTTCCTTCTTTGAAACTGGATTCGGACACAAAGAAGGCACGACTATGTCCTGGTTAATGTTTTTGTTAGAAACAACTTTCGGAAGAAAACCAGGCTTAGTACGTAAAACCACCTTATCTGCATGGAACACCAGATAAGGAGGAGAACACTGCAGAGCAGATAATTCTGAAACTCTTCTAGCAGAAGAAATTGCAACCAAAAACAAAACTTTCCAAGATAATAACTTAATATCAACGGAATGTAAGGGTTCAAACGGAACCCCCTGAAGAACTGAAAGAACTAAATTGAGACTCCAAGGAGGAGTCAAAGGTTTGTAAACAGGCTTGATTCTAACCAGAGCCTGAACAAAGGCTTGAACATCTGGCACAGCTGCCAGCTTTTTGTGAAGTAACACAGACAAGGCAGAAATCTGTCCCTTCAAGGAACTTGCAGATAATCCTTTCTCCAAACCTTCTTGAAGAAAGGATAGAATCTTAGGAATTTTTACCTTGTCCCAAGGGAATCCTTTAGATTCACACCAACAGATATATTTTTTCCATATTTTGTGGTAAATTTTTCTAGTTACAGGCTTTCTGGCCTGAACAAGAGTATCAATGACAGAATCTGAGAACCCTCGCTTTGATAAGATCAAGCGTTCAATCTCCAAGCAGTCAGTTGGAGTGAGACCAGATTCGGATGTTCGAACGGACCTTGAACAAGAAGGTCTCGTCTCAAAGGTAGCTTCCATGGTGGAGCCGATGACATATTCACCAGGTCTGCATACCAAGTCCTGCGTGGCCACGCAGGAGCTATAAAGATCACCGATGCCCTCTCCTGATTGATCCTGGCTACCAGCCTGGGGATGAGAGGAAACGGCGGGAATACATAAGCTAGTTTGAAGGTCCAAGGTGCTACTAGTGCATCTACTAGAGTCGCCTTGGGATCCCTGGATCTGGACCCGTAGCAAGGAACCTTGAAGTTCTGACGAGAGGCCATCAGATCCATGTCTGGAATGCCCCACAATTGAGTAATTTGGGCAAAGATTTCCGGATGGAGTTCCCACTCCCCCGGATGAAATGTCTGACGACTCAGAAAATCCGCTTCCCAATTTTCCACTCCTGGGATGTGGATTGCAGACAAGTGGCAGGAGTGAGTCTCCGCCCATTGAATGATTTTGGTCACTTCTTCCATCGCCAGGGAACTCCTTGTTCCCCCCTGATGGTTGATGTACGCAACAGTCGTCATGTTGTCTGATTGAAACCTTATGAACTTGGCCTTTGCTAGCTGAGGCCAAGCCTTGAGAGCATTGAATATCGCTCTCAGTTCCAGAATATTTATCGGGAGAAGAGATTCTTCCCGAGACCAAAGACCCTGAGCTTTCAGGGGTCCCCAGACCGCGCCCCAGCCCACCAGACTGGCGTCGGTCGTGACAATGACCCACTCTGGTCTGCGGAAGCTCATCCCCTGTGACAGGTTGTCCAGGGACAGCCACCAACGGAGTGAATCTCTGGTCCTCTGATCTACTTGTATCGTCGGAGACAAGTCTGTATAGTCCCCATTCCACTGACTGAGCATGCACAGTTGTAATGGTCTTAGATGAATTCGCACAAAAGGAACTATGTCCATTGCCGCTACCATCAAACCTATTACTTCCATGCACTGCGCTATGGAAGGAAGAGGAACAGAATGAAGTATTTGACAAGAGTTTAGAAGTTTTGATTTTCTGGCCTCTGTCAGAAAAATCCTCATTTCTAAGGAGTCTATTATTGTTCCCAAGAAGGGAACCCTTGTTGACGGAGATAGAGAGCTTTTTTCTACGTTCACTTTCCACCCGTGAGATCTGAGAAAGGCCAGGACAATGTCCGTGTGAGCCTTTGCTTGAGGAAGGGACGACGCTTGAATCAGAATGTCGTCCAAGTAAGGTACTACTGCAATGCCCCTTGGTCTTAGCACCGCTAGAAGGGACCCTAGTACCTTTGTGAAAATCCTTGGAGCAGTGGCTAATCCGAACGGAAGTGCCACAAACTGGTAATGCTTGTCCAGGAATGCGAACCTTAGGAACCGATGATGTTCCTTGTGGATAGGAATATGTAGATACGCATCCTTTAAATCCACCGTGGTCATGAATTGACCTTCCTGGATGGAAGGAAGAATTGTTCGAATGGTTTCCATTTTGAACAATGGAACCTTGAGAAACTTGTTTAGGATCTTGAGATCTAAGATTGGTCTGAATGTTCCCTCTTTTTTGGGAACTACGAACAGATTGGAGTAGAACCCCATCCCTTGTTCTCCTAATGGAACAGGATGAATCACTCCCATTTTTAACAGGTCTTCTACACAATGTAAGAATGCCTGTCTTTTTATGTGGTCTGAAGACAATTGTGACCTGTGGAACCTCCCCCTTGGGGGAAGCCCCTTGAATTCCAGAAGATAACCTTGGGAGACTATTTCTAGTGCCCAAGGATCCAGAACATCTCTTGCCCAAGCCTGAGCGAAGAGAGAGAGTCTGCCCCCCCACCAGATCCGGTCCCGGATCGGGGGCCAACATCTCATGCTGTCTTGGTAGCAGTGGCAGGTTTCTTGGCCTGCTTTCCTTTGTTCCAGCCTTGCATTGGTCTCCAGGCTGGCTTGAGAAGTATTACCCTCTTGCTTAGAGGACGTAGCACTTGGGGCTGGTCCGTTTCTGCGAAAGGGACGAAAATTAGGTTTATTTTTGGCCTTGAAAGACCTATCCTGAGGAAGGGCGTGGCCCTTGCCCCCAGTGATATCAGAAATAATCTCTTTCAAGTCAGGGCCAAACAGCGTTTTCCCCTTGAAAGGAATGTTAAGCAATTTGTTCTTGGAAGACGCATCCGCTGACCAAGATTTTAACCAAAGCGCTCTGCGCGCCACAATAGCAAAACCAGAATTTTTCGCCGCTAACCTAGCCAATTGCAAAGTGGCGTCTAGGGTGAAAGAATTAGCCAATTTGAGAGCATGAATTCTGTCCATAATCTCCTCATAAGAAGAAGAATTATTATTGAGCGCCTTTTCTAGCTCATCGAACCAGAAACACGCTGCTGTAGTGACAGGAACAATGCATGAAATTGGTTGTAGAAGGTAACCTTGCTGAACAAACATCTTTTTAAGCAAACCTTCTAATTTTTTATCCATAGGATCTTTGAAAGCACAACTATCTTCTATGGGTATAGTGGTGCGTTTGTTTAGAGTAGAAACCGCCCCCTCGACCTTGGGGACTGTCTGCCATAAGTCCTTTCTGGGGTCGACCATAGGAAACAATTTTTTAAATATGGGGGGAGGGACGAAAGGTATACCGGGCCTTTCCCATTCTTTATTTACAATGTCCGCCACCCGCTTGGGTATAGGAAAAGCTTCGGGGGGCCCCGGGACCTCTAGGAACTTGTCCATTTTACATAGTTTCTCTGGAATGACCAAATTCTCACAATCATCCAGAGTAGATAACACCTCCTTAAGCAGAGCGCGGAGATGTTCCAATTTAAATTTAAATGTAATCACATCAGGTTCAGCTTGTTGAGAAATTTTCCCTGAATCTGAAATTTCTCCCTCAGACAAAACCTCCCTGGCCCCCTCAGACTGGTGTAGGGGCCCTTCAGAACCAATATCATCAGCGTCCTCATGCTCTTCAGTATTTTCTAAAACAGAGCAGTCGCGCTTTCGCTGATAAGTGGGCATTTTGGCTAAAATGTTTTTGATAGAATTATCCATTACAGCCGTTAGTTGTTGCATAGTAAGGAGTATTGGCGCGCTAGATGTACTAGGGGCCTCCTGTGTGGGCAAGACTGGTGTAGACGAAGGAGGGGATGATGCAGTACCATGCTTACTCCCCTCACTTGAGGAATCATCTTGGGCATCATTTTCTCTAAATTTTGTGTCACATAAATCACATCTATTTAAATGAGAAGGGACCTTGGCTTCCCCACATTCAGAACACAGTCTATCTGGTAGTTCAGACATGTTAAACAGGCAAAAACTTGATAACAAAGTACAAAAAACGTTTTAAAATAAACCGTTACTGTCACTTTAAATTTTAAACTGAACACACTTTATTACTGCAATAGCGAAAAAGTATGAAGGAATTGTTCAAAATTCACCAAAATTTCACCACAGTGTCTTAAAGCCTTAAAAGTATTGCACACCAAATTTGGAAGCTTTAACCCTTAAAATAACGGAACCGGAGCCGTTTTTATATTTAACCCCTTTACAGTCCCTGGTATCTGCTTTGCTGAGACCCAACCAAGCCCAAAGGGGAATACGATACCAAATGACGCCTTCAGAAAGTCTTTTCTATGTATCAGAGCTCCTCACACATGCATCTGCATGTCATGCTTCTCAAAAACAAGTGCGCAATAGAGGTGCGAAAATGAGACTCTGCCTATGATTAGGGAAAGCCCCTAGAGGGTAAGGTGTCCAATACAGTGCCTGCCGGTTATTTTACATAATTCCCAAGATTAAAATAATTCCTCAAGGCTATGGAGTATAAAATATGTTTATATATAAATCGATTTAGCCCAGAAAATGTCTACAGTCTTAAAAAGCCCTTGTGAAGCCCTTTTTTTCTTCTGTAATAAAAATGGCTTACCGGATCCCATAGGGAAAATGACAGCTTCCAGCATTACATCGTCTTGTTAGAATGTGTCATACCTCAAGCAGCAAAAGTCTGCTCACTGTTCCCCCAACTGAAGTTAATTCCTCTCAACAGTCCTGTGTGGAAACAGCCATCGATTTTAGTAACGGTTGCTAAAATCATTTTCCTCTTACAAACAGAAATCTTCATCTCTTTTCTGTTTCAGAGTAAATAGTACATACCAGCACTATTTTAAAATAACAAACTCTTGATTGAATAATAAAAACTACAGTTAAACACTAAAAAACTCTAAGCCATCTCCGTGGAGATGTTGCCTGTACAACGGCAAAGAGAATGACTGGGGAAGGCGGAGCCTAGGAGGGATCATGTGACCAGCTTTGCTGGGCTCTTTGCCATTTCCTGTTGGGGAAGAGAATATCCCACAAGTAAGGATGACGCCGTGGACCGGACACACCTATGTTGGAGAAATAGGTGTTTAATTCCCAAGTCTTCTAGTTGAGAGTCTTGAGATCTTGATGATAAAAAGAGGCTTAAGACAGTAGATTGTGTCTTAGTGGAAGAGGCCACAGAGGACAACTGGACATGTTTGATCCAAGCTATCACACGTGGTAGCAGAACATTTGGAGAACAAATATAAGCTAGACAAAATGACCACGGAGTTACTAGAGCGACCTGTGGATCCCTAGATATTGCAAAATATCTAAGACGTTTGTTATTCAAACAAGAAGCCATCAGGTCTGTCTGGTAGACCCCATTGATCTATAATCTGATAGAGGCCATTCCCCCAAAATGTAGTGAATAGCAACCAAGATAATCTGCTTCCCAGTTGTGCAAACCAAGGAAACCAATTGCAGAAACTTAAACTTAACCAAGTTTAAATTCGAAAAATCAAATGCCCTCCTTTTATGATTGATGTAAGCGACCCCTATGACATTGTCATTCCGAAGAGGTCATGTTTTATGTTTTCTGGACGATATAATATTCTATTTCACTCTACGCTCTTTCTGTATTTATTATGTCACTTGAATACCAAAGGGAATCATTTTCCATTTTTGAACATGTCACCATTTTGTATGTTTATGTGATAATGTTGGATCTTTTTTTTGTGTATGACTACAATCTACCAGTATAGATTTACCTCCTATTCTTGCTTTGAAGTGGTAATTGTACAATGTATGTAGTGCCATTAAGCTTCTAGAAGTATTTATTATGCAAACATAGTAAACCTGCTTTAGCAAATATCTGTAATGCATTTTATTCTTCCAAAGGCAGTGCATACAACAAAGAGGGTTAAAGGGTCAGTATACACCAATTTTCATTTAACTGCATGTAATAGACACTACTAAAAAGAATAATATGCACAGATACTCATCTAAAAATCCAGTATAAGACTGTTTTAAGAACTTACATAGAAGCTCCAAGTTTAGCTCTGTTGAAAAGGTTAGTGGAACACCCACTGCAAGTGGTTCTATAGCAAAAAAAAGCAGAACCCCCCCTTCATATGAAAATCTCTTTACACAAACAGGAGCAAGCTGGAGTAGGTATACAATGGTATTCTCCTAAAACTTTGGGGCTTGGTTAGGAGTCTGAAAATCAGCGCAATGTTATTTAAAAATAAGCAAAACTATACTTAAAAAAAAAAAAGAAAAAACTGTTTAGGCTATATAAATGGATCTTCTACAAAACATTTAGATATTATAGTGACCCTGGAATATATTTTAGTAACTTTGGTTTGCATTCAGAATGTATTTTTAGACTATGCTCCCTCAAAGGAACACAAAACTCTAAAAATCAGGTATAACGGGGCTTGAAAATTTTGTTCAAAATTAGGAGCCATCCCTATGATATTTTGTGGCTCTTCTGTGGCATATATATATATATATATATATATATATATATAGATAGATAGATAGATAGATAGATAGATAGATAGATAGATACACAGTTCTGGGAAAAAATTAATGAGACCACTCCATTTTTTTTCTTAAATCAGCATCTCTACAACCATTCCATTCCAGTGTTTGTGTCTGTTGAATTCCAACACAAGCACACCTCATTCTACTTAATGAGGTACTGATTAGTTGATCACCTGAACCAAATATTATTTAATGAAAATTGGTGGAGGATCAGTGATGATCTGGGGATGATTCAGCAAGGCTGGAATCGGGGCAATTTATTTTTGTGAAGGGCGTATGAATCAAGCCACGTACAAGGTTATCCTGGAAAAACTTTCTTCCTTCTGCTCTAACCATGTTCTTTAACTCTGAGGATAGCTTTTTACAGCAGGACAATGCACCATGTCACACAGCCTGGTCAATCAAGGTGTGAATGGAGGACCCCCAGATCGAGACCCTGACATGGCAAGCCCAATCTCCAGACCTGAACCTCATTGAAAACCTCTGGAATGTGATCAAGAGAAAGATGGATGGTCACAAACCATCAAACAAAGCCAAGCTGCCTGAATATTGTGATTTTAAGCCTCCATATTATGCACAATAGTCCTCACCATAGATATAAAAAAACATGGCAAAAATAAAGCATTTTTGAAAAGCGGTTTTTGTTTTATTATTAATTTAAAAATATCATTAAGCATTTTTGAACAATTCAAAATGGCTGCCAAACCACATGACCTATCAACTTCTCTTGAACAAATCTGAATGTTAGTCATAAGATAACTCTGTAAACAAAATTTCAAGTCTGTCCTATAAGCGGTTTCGGTGAAGAAGATTTTTGTAGCTTTTAAAAACAGTGCATACGAAACAAAATGGCCGCCATGCTATGCAATGTATGGCTTTTAAATTGCACATAGTAATGCTCACTATAGACCTCTACAATTTGCAGAAATTTCATGAAAATTTGCAAATGTTTTATTTCTCGAAGGTGACTGCGCAATGCAAACTTTGCCTGCAATATTGTCTTTGGGGGTCATGGCTATGTGTAATCATGTGTCTACTACACTGTAATATAGTTAAATATTGTAAAACTAATGCACAAAGTGAAAATGTACCCAATTAAAAGTCAATAAAATTGTTAATGTCTCACGGCAGCCATATTGATTATGGAAAAATCGTAGTTTGAAACAACTTGGTAGAGGACCTTGCAAGGAGCATATGTGCAAAATTGTGCTTCATTGCACTTAGCGGTTTAAGAGAAGAAGATATTTAAAGATTTTTGCACATTTCAAAATGGCAGCTAGATCATGTGACTAAACCATTTCTCTTGAACAAACTTTATTCTAGATAAGTACAGCAGTACACACAGCAAGTTTCACAGCTATAACTTAAGCGGTTCCGGAGAAGATTTTCAAGTGTTTGTCAAAAATTGTTGCAAAAAGCAATATGGCTGCATGATCACGTGACTGATGAGATTTATATTGCACAGGATTATGCACAGTATAGATCTCTAGCACTATGTCAGGTTACATGAGTTTTTAAATTATGCTGTGGTTATTATAAGCATTTGAAAAAAACGGGGGAAAAATAATAATAATAATAGTAATATAGCTGCAAGCAGCAATAGAGGTGGCCATGCGCATCGCCTTTGCAATGGCATACAAGCTGGACTTTAAGGTTCTAGTGGCTGTCTGACAACTGGGTTTTTGCAAGTCCTGATGTATATAAAGGAGCACAATTTAAATATGTTAAAGATCCTTAAGTTAAAGGGACAGTAAACCTCAAAAATAATGTTATATAATTCTGCACATAGTGCAGAATTATATAACATTATATTAGCCAAACTTTGTAAAACCTAATATACCCTTTTATTTTATTTTTTAAAAACGGCTGTTTTACAGACCCGCTCTCTGTGCTCTTCTGAGCGGGTCTGTTTATTTCACACAGCGCATCGGGCCAGCTGTATAGTCACAGCCCGGCCCGACCGCGCCATAAAACTAGGTGCAGCTCGCTCCTGCTCTGCCTGAGAGCAGGAGGAAGCTGCACTGTGTATAATGGCGCGGTCAGGCCGGGCTGTGACTATACAGCTGGCCCGATGCGCTGTGTGAAACAAACAGACCCGTTTAGAAGAGCACAGAGAGCGGGTCTGTAAAACAGCCGTTTTTTAAAAAAAATTTAAAGGGTATATTAGGTTTTACAAAGTTTGGCTATTATAATGTTATATAATTCTGCACTATGTGCAGAATTATATAACATTATTTTTAAGGTTTACTGACACTTTAAAGCATTTTTTTCGTTTTGAAGTTAACAGGAAGTGCAAAAGCCTTAGGAGCTTTATTGCTGGACAGTGATACCCCTCACAAGTATATAAAAAATAAAATAAAAAAAATAACTAGACTGTGATCCATTTTAAAATACCCTCTTTTAGATGCAGTGAAAACAGACTTATGTGTCCCTTTTAAATGCATTTGAGGTAATGGTTCAAACTGTCACTAAAATGCACACTTTTTCCTTTTGCTTTGACCAGAGAAATACTCAGCATATCTGTTGACATGGCTTTTGTATATATCAGATGTAAACATAACGACATATCAGATATAAATATAGCAAAAGATATTTGAAAAATGTGTGAGTGATTGGATATTTGTATAAGTAGAGTGGTAGTGTGGGGTTTGGCCAAAGCAGAGCTTCTCTAGCTCACTGTTAAAAAGCTAATTTTAGTAGCAACATTGTAGTGTATGGGAAACTGACCATCCGTTAAAAGAGCATAAAATTCAAAATGACATTTTCATGGTTCAGAAAAGACTTTTCCATTTGCATCTATTATCATAGTTTCTTTGTCCTTTTGATGTTTTTGGATGAAAAGTATACCTACAAATGTGTTACTGAGAGCTATTGGTGGCGACACACATACACCTTCTGTCATTGGGTCACCAGATATGTTCAGCTAGCTCTAATTAATGTACTAATGCTCTACAGCGGAATTTGCCTGTGTGTTTAACCCTCTGCAGGGACTGATTACATAGTTACAAGCAATGTACTAGAGGAGTAAATAACTGGCACTACACTGTGGAAAAAGTAAGGAAAATAATCTATTACTAGATTCCGGTGCTGTCCCTTTAAATATATACCAACATAGGAGAGACAGAGAAAGAAAGGGGCTTATATAGCACTCATCCTTACTAAACTGATATAGAAAAAGTGAATATAAAAGAACTCTTTTATTTTTTAAAGTTAAAATGGGGTAAACACCCCTAAAGGATTCTCAAACCCACTACCTGTGAGACAAACTAAACATAAAACCAAACTGACAGTCACTTTTCTGTTTCCTGGCCGATAGCAGGAAACATCGGCATCAGGTGGCTGAAGTGACTGTACAGTATGTAAGTAAAGTGGTTAAACAAACGCGTTTCAATGTCAAGTTGTGAAGTCTAACATTGAGAAAGGCTATTTATTAGCCGAAACGCGTTTGTTTTAACCACTTTACTTACATACTGTACAGTCACTTCAGCCACCTGATGCCGATGTTTCCTGCTATCGGCCAGGAAACAGAAAAGTGACTGTCAGTTTGGTTTTATGTTTAGTTTGTCTCACAGGTAGTGGGTTTTATGTTTAGTTTGTCTCACAGGTAGTGGGTTTGAGAATCCTTTAGGGGTGTTTACCCCATTTTAACTTTAAAAAATAAAAGAGTTCTTTTATATTAACTTTTTCTATATCAGTTTAGCAAGGATGTGTGCTATATAAGCCCCTTTCTTTCTCTGTCTCTCCTATGATAGTTACAAGCAAGCAACAGTGCTCTGTAAAATGTTTTAAAGTGAAGGTCAAGTCTGGCTTGGTTGCTCACTCCGTTCTGCGGTTAATTAAAAATCACTGTGATGCTCAATTTGGTCAGAAACTTTTATAGTATACTTTTCAATTCTCGCTCGTTTTACTTTTATTGTCTGCCCGCCATCTTGCCAATTTTGATTGACAGTTTTTTAAGATGTAATCTCCAATCACCGTTTCCCCCCTGGGGCATTCAGCCCCTTTTTCTCCACGTCATTATTCACTTATGCGCATTCGTTAAAGTCCCACTAGCGTCATCAACCTGTCATGCTCGTGCATGAGACGTGCGAGTTCTAGCGAGTATCACGATCGCATAGTAATCAATGAATGTATTCATTCATTAAATACTATGTTTTAATGTTATGGGCTGTAAAATAGTAACGCATGCGCGATTGCTGTGACTGTACGCATGCACAGTTTGTTCTCTGTATTGTGCACAAGCTTTGCAATGACGTAGTGAGTGTGTGGGACCGCTCGCTACGTCACTAGTGCCCAATAAGGAAGTGGTGGAGGGGAGGAATCACCATGTAAAACGGATGTATAATATACTTTGAATTTATATAAAAAAGACAAACGATATTGAAAAATGAAGCTAGCGACTTTAATGCTGATAGGTTAATATGTAAATAGATGCATTCCAGTATCATAAAACTGACCTTCACTTTAACACATTAGAGCATTTATTTTAATATCCCTTTAAGCTACATATTTAATTATTTGTGTTCTTCTTGTTAATATTATTGTTATTACATATGTTTCTCTTTAAAGTGGGTACTGTTTACTAATAAACATTTTCTGTATCAAACATACTGTTTACTAATAAACATTTTCTGTATCAAACATACTGTTTACTAATAAACATTTTCTGTATCAAACATACTGTTTACTAATAAACATTTTCCCCTGTGGACTGGATTCATAGCTTAAAGCGATTTATTAAACACCTATATATTTTGTTCTGACGCTGCATCGTGGATATTTAAGTGCTGTCACCAATACCTTGCATTTCTACAAGGCTGAATTAAAGAAATGTCTTTACTGTTACGTGGCAAAGAGCAAAGCATGGCACAATTTCCTGTATGGCTTACCCAGGAGTGCTTGTGTATGCTAAGTGCTGCCAACTTCCTTCAAAAACATTTTGTTTTTAAATGCTATATTATTCCACAATTATCTGTAACTTCCTTTCCATTGTTTCATTTGCAGCTAAACTATCTAAAATACATTAGCCCCTCAATGTATTAAACCTAATGGGCCAGGTACGCAAATAACTGCAACATTAAAGGGACATTGCAGTGGAAAATGATATGCTCTCATTTGTTACAGCAAGTCATTTTGGCACAACTTGCAGTGGATCTCTTTGTATTTTACACCCAAAAGCATTGCAGCTCCCAAATAGAAACCACACAGCGATTGGCTCATGCAACTGCCAGTGCCGATTGGCTTACTGGTCTGTCCTATCTTTATCTGTGTGTTTATCCATTTATTGCATGTTATTTGTCAACTACAATCTCCCTTTAATCAAGATTATAAACATTTTATACATGCAAATTTAAAACTAAATATTGTTTAACAGTATTTGAGAATTAATTTGTGGGTTTATTTGACATATGCCATGCACGTGTCCCTACTTAAAAGAGGGAAATAATATCTTAGGTGATATTGTAATGGATTAGCCATAATATCGTCAGCAGGCACAGCAAAAAACCCTACAACTCTATTTAAAGGGACAGTCAAGTATAAACTAAACTTTCATTATTCAGATAGGACTTTTCATTTTAATCAACTTTCCAATTTACTTTTATCATCAAATTTTCTTTTTTCTCTTGGTATTCTTAGTTTAAACTAAACATAGGTAGGCTCATATGCTAATTTTTAAGCCTTTGAGGGCTGCCTCTTATCACAGGCTTTTTAAATCTCTTTTCAAAACAAAGAGACAGAAAGTACACGTGGGCTATATAGATAACACTGTGTTCAGGCACAGGGGGTTATTTAAGATTTAGCACAAAACAATGTTAAATTTAAGACAATAGATAATAAACAGTCACAGTCATGTGATCAGGGGGCTGGAAGAAGGTTCCTAGATACAAGGTAATCACAGAGGTAAAAAGTATATTAATATAACTGTGTTGGTTATGCAAAACTGGGGAATGAGTAATAAAGGGATTATCTATCTTTTAAAACAATAACAGTTCTATGGTAGACTGTCCCTTTAAACAATGGAATCATGACACTGATACTAAATGAACTAAGTGATGCATTAGACTTCATGCATCAAGTCTTGTATATTACTAGGCATTAATAATAATAAAAAAAACTGCAATTGATCTGCATCATTTAACACTGTCATTGTAATTTGTTTTACAACCCAGGGACACACCTCTTAAAAAGCCTCTTTTGTATGTTTATTTAAAGGGACAGTCAACCATAGAATTGTTATTGTTTTAAAAGATAGATAATCCCTTTATAACCCATTCCCCAGTTTTGCATAACCAACACAGTTATATTAATGTACTTTTTACCTTTGTGATTACCTTGTATCTAGGAACCTTCTTCCAGCCCCCTGATCACATGACTGTGACTGTTTATTATCTATTGTCTTAAATTTAGCATTGTATTGTGCTAGATCTTAAATAACTTTCGGTGCCTGAACACAGTGTTGTCTATATAGCCCACGTGTACTTTCTGTCTCTTTGTGTTGAAAAGAGAATTAAAAAGAATGTGATAAGAGGCAGCCCTCAAAGGCTTAGAAATTAGCATATGAGCCTACCTATGTTTAGTTTAAACTAAGAATACCAAGAGAAAAAAGCAAATTTGATGATAAAAGTAAATTGGAAAGTCAATTAAAATTAAAAGTCCTATCTGAATAATGAAAGTTTAATTTATACTTGACTGTCCCTTTAATCTCCTCTGCTGTGGTCAAATAGAGACAGTTAGAAATTAGCTCCTACTGATTAACGGGACATGAAACCAAAATTCTTTCTGACATGATTCAGATAGAGCATGTGATTTTAAACAACTTTCCAATTTACTTCTGATATCTAATTTGCTTTATTCTCTTAATATATTGTTGAATAGGATACCTAGGTAGGCTCAGGAACTGCTGATTGGTGCCTGCACATATATGTCTCATCTTATTGCCTCACCCAATATGTTAAATAGCTCCCAGTAAAGCATTACTCCTTCTTCAACAAATGATAACAAGATATTAAAGCAGATTCAATAATAGAAGTAAATTTGAAAGTTGTTTAAAATTGTATTCTCTATCTGAATCATGAAATCATTTTTTGGGCTTCATGTCCCTTTAAGCAATAACAGTAAACATTGCAAGGTCAAGGTTCTGGATCTTGTAGAATCCACTCAAGTCTCTCAGGGGAGTGCAAAAAAAGATTTTTTACTATGCACATTTAAACCTTTTGGGCTATATTACAAGTGAAGCGCTAATTTATCTTGCACCCATAAATGCGCGATGAATAACCAGCCATTACATGTGGCTGGTTATTGCTGCCACAGGCTTGCGGTAGCAATTAGCGCTAAAAAAATTAACCAGAGGCCAGACCTCTGGTTAATTTTTTAAATGTCCCACAATTGCCCCCAAATTAACATGCAAGGTCCCTTTAAAATGTAAAGGCAATTTTCAGTGCTGTTTTTTCTGTCTATGGGGAACTGTGTGGTCCCTGTAAATATATAGGTATAGGCTTATAGCTATATATATGTATGTGTTAATATGTTTATATACATTATATTCATATAAACCCCCTTGGCTGCGCTAGTTCTCATGCTGTGTCTGACGGCATTTGAACGTGACTCCCATTGGAGCCTATGGAAGCGCGCTCTCAAGAGTGCAATGCTTTCGTGCAATGCGAACTCGAGGGGTGAGATTACATATACGGCGTATGTTTCAGCGCAACTGCTATAACCCACGACACCCATAAGTTCACCTTGCATATCGGGTGAATCACATATACTGCGCCTGCAGATCATATACTGCCTTAGTCGGATAAACCGGCGACATTCAGAAATGTGCGGAAATAGATATAATTGAAGTCGCCAGTGATTAATGGCAGATTATGAACTACCGGCGCCTACGAAAAAAAGAAAATGTTTAATCGCCCGTAAAAGTCTAACCGGCCTCCAAAAAATGAACCCGACATGTCAAAACCCCTATATCCTTCACCCCCCCACATCGCAACTAATTATAAAATGTATTAACCTCTAAACCACCATCCCCCCACAACGCAATCTACCTATTTAAACTATTAACCCCTAATCCTCCAACCCCCATATCACAAACTAGCTAATATATGTATAAACCCCTAATCTGCCATGCCCCCACAACACAAATAACCTATCAACACTATTAACCCCTAAACTGCCATCCCCATAACGCAAAGTACCTAATTTCCCTATTAACCCCTAATCCGCCAACCCCCCACATCGCAAACTACCTATTAAAACTATTAACCACTAATCTGCCAACCCCCCACAACGCAATCTACCTAATTAACCTATTAACCCCTAAACCTCCATCCCCCACAACACAAAGTATTAATCTTATCACTAAGCCCCCTAACTTAACACCTCCTAAATTAACCCCAATTAACTACAATTAAATAAAAATACTATCTTTAAAAATTAATACAAATTACCAAAAATTAAAAAATACTATCTTTACATAAAAAAACCTGTTTACAAAAAAATTAAAAAACCTAAGAATAAATTAAAATAAAAAATCTAATATTACAAAAAATAAAAAAAATCTAAGATTACAGAAAAAATAAACAAAATGATCCAAAATAAAATAATGTAAACCTAATCTATAAAAAAATTATAAAAACAAAAAAGCCACCCCAAAATGAAAAAAACCCTAATATAGCACTTAACTACCAATAGCACTAAAAAGGGCCTTTTGTAGGGCATTGCCCTAAGTTTAACAGCTCTTTTACATAAAAAAAAAATTACCCCCTAACAGTAAACCCACCCAACCCCCCAAAATAAAAAAAAACCTAAGCTGCCCATTGCCCCTAAAGGGGCATTTGTATGGGCATTGCACTTAAAAGGGCTATCAGCTATTTAGTGCCCATTAAAAAAAAAAAAAAAAGCCCTAATCTAAAAAACAAAAACCACCCAAAAAAACTAAAAAAAAAACCCACTAACCCTGACATACTGTAGGTACTCACCATTCCTGAAGTCCAGCGGTGAAGGTCTTCTTCCAGGTGGCTCCATCTTCATCCAGTGCGGGGCCATCTTCTTTCTTCATCCCGTGGTGCGGAGCAAAGGAGGCGAGGAGCAGGAACGGCGGCAGCACAGACATCCGACGTGGAGGGTCCTCTTCATGCGATCGTCCGCCGCACACTGAAGATTGAATGCATACCTGTTTTATATTGGGGTACCTTGCATTGCTATTGGCTGAAATTTTCAAATCAGCAAAGCTACTTAAATTATATTGGCTGATTTGACTGGTAAAATATATGTGCCGCATTTGTATGCCGCGCCGTATAAGTGATCACTAGTTTCGCAAAATAACTGGAGACATCGGCTTTTGCGGGCAACGCCACACATGTAATCTCGCCCGAGGTCGCATTCGCATTACACCTAACTTGTAATACCATTTGCGTGCGCTGGTATTGCAAAGTGGAGTGCAAATATCGCTTTAGCAAAAGCGATATTTTGCACTCCACTTGTAATCTGTTCCATAATTGGGAACTGGATTTAGAGTTTAAAGGGACACTGAACCCACATTTTTTCTTTCGTGTTTCAGATAGACCATGCAATTTTAAGCAACTTTCTAATTTACTCCTATTATGAAATTTTCTTTATTCTCTTGGTATCTTTATTTGGAAAGCTAGAATGTAAGATGCCGGCCCATTTTTGGTGAACAACTTGGGTTGTTCTTGATGATTGGTGGATAAATTCACAAACCAATAAACAAGTGCTGCCCAGTGTACTGAACCAAAAACTGCCTGGCTCCATAATAGGAGTAAATTAGAAAGTTGCTTAAAATTGCATGCGCTATCTAAATCACAAAAGAAAAAATTTGGGTTCAGTGTCCCTTTAATAATGTAAAAAAAATAATGTATGTTCTTAATATATCAGACTTTGTCTTTATACAGATGACCTATTGCTTTGAAATGTCTACTGTGTAATCCGACATTTTTTTTAATTAAGTTATATAGTGTGTGTGCATTTATATACTGTATACCTCATCTGTTTATTATCTGGATTTTACATACCTTAAAATAGACAAGATTGCTACAGAAGAATATATATAGCCAGTTATTTTACAGACCTCTTCTGAAGGCCAGAGATCTCTGCAGAAATATTTTATGTGTGGTCAAAAGACAACTCTATTTAGGGCAGTGTGTAACAGTGCATATCAGTGTATTGTTTATAAGATTTATGCACTGAGATCTGTTTGCCACTCTAATTTACTGTGTTTATATGTAGCCTTGGAATACTATACACACAATAGTTACACAATGGTTACAATGTATCTGCTATCTCTCCTCATAACTTGCTTTTAAATCCTTAAAGTAATGGTAAATCCTAGCGTCTCTGAAACGCTAGGATTTACCATTGGAACAAATAAAGGGGACTTTCATTCATGAAGTATAAAATACTTCCTGCTGAAAGCTCCTTTATTTGTGCTAAGGCAGCCCACCGGCAGAACGTTATCTTCGCTATCTGGCAGAGAGGTGACGTTTCCACCTCTTAGCCAATAGCATTGTGGGAAATCCGGCTTGGTGCCGCAATATGCTGTAAATCACTATAAAAATGTTTTAGATCAATATTCTGCAATATCAGTCACACATCCTACATAAAGACACATGCTTTATTTGTTTACAATATTAAAACTAAAATACATTGGTATAGATAGCGGATTCTGCATGTTTTATCATTGGTTGTCTATAGGTATCTTCTGAAGGTGTATAGTGTTCCTAAATGCAAAAATAAAAGAATAAAGTCTTTTGTGAGAATTATTAAAGGGGCATTAAAGTAATTATATATATGTGTGTGTGTATATATTGTTGCATTTGAAAGTGAGGCACAATAGCTGTAAAAAGCAAATATCGCCTGAACATCTCTATGTAAAAAAATAAAATATTTTACCTCAAAATGCCCTCAGTAGCCATATCCTATTGTAAAGGGACTTTAATAAGCCAATCAGGATGCTAGCCTCAGAATTTGCAAGTGAGCATGCATCTGGCTTGTGCAGGATCAGCCAGTTAACCCAACATTTATCTTTCATGATTCAGACAGATTTTAACCACTTTCCAATATACTTTTATGATCTAACTTGCTGAATTCTCTTGGTATATTTAGCTAAAAAAATACCTAGGTAGGCTCAGGAGCAGTAGTCCATTACTGGCTGTTGATTGGAGGCTGCACACAAATACCTCTTCTGATTGGTTTACTAGATGTATTCAGCTAGCTCCCAGTAGTGGATAGCTGCTCCGTCAACAAAGTTTGCAGCATTCTGAAAACCTAGGTTAAAGATTTTGCTTTTTGGCCTCCTAGTGTGGGACAAAGTACAATTAATATACAAAAGCAACATGTGCTAAGGCTAGTTGTAAATGAGTCTGCAGTGCTATAAGCAATCACTGTGAAATATGTACCAGCATACTTAGGTTACAGTATTTTACTTCCAGGCTCTCTAGGCAGTGTGGGACAAACACAATTTCTTACTCAAAACCATGGTATTTTACATCAAAAGTAAAATAAATAAATAATGAGTATATTTTAATGATTTGTAATTTCATTAATTAATTAAATAATTTAAAGGGACACTGAGCCAAAAAAAATTCTTTCGTGATTCAGATAGAGCATGCAATTTTAAGCAACTTTCTAATTTACTCCTATTATCAATTTTTCTTCGTTCACTTGCTATCTTTATTTGAAAAAGAAGGCATCTAAGCTTCTTTTTTGTTTCAGACTCTGGACAGCACTTTTTTATTGTTGGATGAATTTATCCACAAATCAGCAAGAAAAACCCAGGTTATTCACCAAAAATGGGCCGGCATCTAAACTTACATTCCTGCATTTCAAATAAAGATACCAAGAGAAGGAAGAAAATTTGATAATAGGAGTAAATTAGAAAGTTGCTTAAAATTGCATGCTATATCTGAATCACAAAAGAAAAAAATTGGGTTCAGTGTCCCTTTAAAATATATTTTATAAAAATTAAAGGGGCCCAGATTGCTAAGCATTTTAATTTACTATGCTCCCTCCTGTGGTTTGGTGTGGGTGGGCATCCAGCCAGAACAATGGCTTGGATTGACACAGAGTTGCTCATTTTTTGTCTGCCAGTGAGTCTCTCCACCCTGCAACAATGCACTCAGAACAATGCACTCAGATGAGCAGAGCTGTCTCGGAGAGTCCTAGGTGAGTCACTGATTCTTCTACTACACTGACATACTGAAAACACAGTCTACAATAATCAATATTCAACAGTTACATTTATTTAATTGGATTATTTTGTTTTGTTAATTTACAGTGATGTCAATATATGCCAATGAAAATAATTAATCAAATGCTATTTTTATCCTTTAGTATGTTGTGTCTTATTCAAAAAACGCTTCTAGAAAATATTATTACTGTTTCAGCAGCATACGCACATATGCTACGGATGACTACAGCTTCAGGATTAAACATTATGCTGTTTAGAGCGCTAGTAGTAGTGTGTACTGTATCAGTAAAGTTAATACTGACTCTCTGAGAAGGTGTGAGGTTTCAATAATGGTGCATGGGGCACTCACAGCATATGTGCATATGCTGCTTAAAAACAGTAACAACTTTTACTAGATGCAATTTGCTATTGGAATTATTAGTGCAAAAATGCTTCTATTTAAAATTGAAATACTCATGCATATTTCAATTTTGACTATTATATCCCCTTTAAATAGGCTGACCATATTGCCGCTTTAAGAAGGAACACATATGAAAAATGCATATGAGGGTTCTTATACTAAACCATTTCTTTAAACAGCCCTGAAAACAACCCTGACATATGTATTTTTCATATGTGTCCCTTTTTAAAGCGGCAATATGGTCAGCCTACTTTTAAAGGAACAAACCGTAAATTGGAATTCTGCTAATCAGATTTATATAGAAAAACAGAACAGAACTAATAGATAAATGTAACCTTGTAATATTTGAAGTAATAAAATTGTCATTCAACAAAGTCTTTAAAGGAACACACAATTAAAATTCAATTCTCACAAATGTATTTGCCAGACAAGATAAAAGGTAACTTATTTGCTAAACTGCTGCAGTCTTATTGTTGCAAGGTCATGTATTTCAAGCTTTTATTATCTTTTATATAACTTTTATGAGTGGTGTTTTGTAGAAAATAAACAGTTCTACTAACACAATATAGATATGTCTGCTGATTATTATTAATAGTATTATTATTAATAATAATAATAATAAAAGTGCAGTTTAATTTATTATTAACATTTTTTTAATCTTTTCTTTTTTTTTGCTAATTAGGTCAACACATCTTCAATTCAACATTTCTGTCTGTTTATCTGACTTATAACATTCCTTTCAATTAAGTTTAATCATGTGGAAGTGTGGGACGTTCGTGATTTTTGGAAATGAAGCAAAAATGTGCTTTTTTCCGCCCTTAATTACTAACAGGATGCTGCTTTGTTCGGGACTAAACAAACTACTTCCACCTGCTGTATGTAACTTTCCCTGTCTGTGATCAGAGAATGACTTCTGCAGAGGTGAATTTCATTTACTAGGTGCTGTAAATAACTGAAAACAAAAACACAACGTTTGGCCTGAGATCAAGATTTCTAACAATTAACATAAGCCTCAAGTGCTTCCTATCATGGCATTAGTTCTGCTATGTAGGTCACAGGCCAAGTCAGATTTGCACACAATAAATTCCCATGGTACTGAGCGGATAATGAAAGTAGCAGGAGCTCATTAATATTATAAATCCCTGTGCTCTATGGCACAACAGGCTTATTTACATCTCAAAACAAACTGTCAATGTCATTTTATTTCTAGACAAATAACTATTTTTGAACATGTATTTACTTTTAAAGTTTACTGTTTATAACATGCAGTTATGTTTGCTGGCAGCACTTCCAGCAATCGTTTGCTCACTGTGTGAGCTAGAATACTACGCAACCATCCATATAGCCAACTTCATTCATTATAAAATGACCTGGTAGGAAAAAGTTGTCTAGATCAGAGGAAAATCTAGACCTTAAAGGGAGAGTGAAGTGAAAATTAAACTTTCATGAATTAGATAGAGCATGTAGTTATAAACAACTTTTCAATTTACTTCTGTTATCTAATTTGGTTTGTTCTCTTGGTATCCTTTGTTGAAAAGCATACCTAGTTAGGATCAGGAACAGCAATGCACTACTGGTAGCTAGCTGCTGATTGGTAGCTGCATTATATGCCTCTTGCCATTGGCTCGGCTTTCTCCCAGTAGTGCATGTTTGCGCCTTCAATAAAGGATTGAAAGAGAATGAAGCAAATTTGATCATTAGGAAAGTTGTTTAAAATTGTATGCTCCATAATGAATCATAAAAGAAACATTTTAGGTTTCATGTCATTTTAATTTTGGCCAATAGTGGATCTCATTGGCTGTTATCTAGATATTTGTAGCATACAGGGTATTGACCTGTAGCATTTAGAGAGCTCTGTCTGTGTATGCAATATATAAACTTGTACACCAGTCCTATCTCTGCACCATTCACTTTAACCAATAAACTCCCACTTAACTCTGTCATACACACAGGACTAATGTACACAGTTCTATTGCTCTGTATATATTCCATTCACACTAGGTTTTAAAAGCATACAAATATATAATTATCATTATAATAACTTTTTTTTTATCAAGCTCTGGACACTGGGAGTTGTCAAAGTATTTTATACAAAAAGTTTATTAGTTTGAATGTTTTCTTTAGGCAGCAGATACATCATACAAGTTTTAAATCAAAGGATAGAATGGAGTCAAAAGGCAATAAAAAATAATGTCTCACCGCCCAGAATTGTTTCTTGCAGTTTATTAAACGCTGCAAGCTTTGGGATTTTGCCCTGGAAGTAGATTTTTTGGCCTGCTTTGAGCATGAGATTATATTCATTTTATATGAATTATTTCTCATTTGTTACAATACATATTCTACATATCTTTTCTAAATACAGATACCAAAATGAAACAATTCAAAGGGATATAAAACAGTCAGTTTCATTATTGTAATAAAAAAGCACTATGCAGTGGGTTATACTTAAATTTTTTCTTCAGTGATTCAGATAGAGCATGCAAATTTAAATAAATAATGAGTATATTTTAATGATTTGTAATTTCATTAATTAAATAATTTAAAGGGACACTGAGCCAAAAAAAATTCTTTCGTGATTCAGATAGAGCATGCAATTTTAAGCAACTTTCTAATTTACTCCTATTATCAATTTTTCTTCGTTCTCTTGCTTTGTTTCTTTGAAAAATAAGGCATCTATGCTATTTTTTTGGTTCAGATCCATGGAAAGCATTTGTTTATTGGTGGGTGAATTTATCCACCAATCAGCAAGAACAACACAGTGTGTTCACCAAAAATGGGCCGGCATCTAAACTTACATTCTTGCATTTCAAATAAAGATACCAAGAGAATGAAGATAATTTGATAATAGGAATAAATTAGAAAGTTGCTTAGAATTGCATGCTCTATCTAAATCCCAAAAAAAAACATTTGGGTTCAGTGTTTCTTTGAAAATCACTACATGACAGGAAATAGTGCGGCCATCTAGCGCTGTTGCTAATGTATAACATTGTTGCAAAACTGCTGCCATATAGTGCTGCTGACATGCGCACACTCCTGAACTTACCTTATTGTTTTTCAACAAATGATAGCAAGAAAACAAAGAAAATTTGATAATAGACGTAAATTGGAAATTTGCTTTATGGGCAGTCTGCAGAAGCTTAGATACAAGGTAATCATAGAGGTAAAAAAGTATATTAATATTACTGTGTTGAATATGCAAAACTGGGGAATAGGTAATAAAGGGATTATCTATCTTTTCAACCCTTTTCACCAGTCGGACATATATCTACGTCATGCGGTACATAGCTTATTTTAAACGCATAACCCCCCCCCCCCCAAAAAAAAACAAAAAAAACCCAGGAGTGGGTGGAGCTGCTTGGGAGGGATCAGGGAGGTAGGAAGTGCCAGGTAAGAATGTAATCCCTGCTTTAAAAATACTATTACCCTTACCAGCTAACCTATTAACCCCTTCATTGCTGGGAATTTCAGAGGTGTGGTGCGCAGTTGCAATAATACTTTTTATACCAGAAGCAGAGTTTAAAATGTATTACAAATTGTTCCTTTATGTATATATGTTTATATGAAATAGCTGTTTCTGATAACTGAAACCACAACCCAATACAATGGGCTGATCTTGTAGAGAGAGACTACCTCTTCATCTTATCTGTCTAATTATTTACACAAAGTCCTTATCTTCTTTATTACTGTTCAGGTGAAGGAGCCAGAAGGTTCAATGGATAATTGGGAACACATTAAAATTAAGAAACTATTAGAGCACACTGTCCCTTTAAAGTCTAGCTGCCTTCTGATCTAGCCCTAGCAGAAGGTCTTTGGATCCCTGAACAGCATAGGTTGTCTTATGTTAGCTGTAATAAAGCTGCAAGGAGCAACTGCAGAGACGAGAGACACTCAAACATTACATGAGCAGCCAATCATCTGTCCCTAGTCCACTCACTTAGATGTTGTTTTTTTGGCTGATATACACCTGCAACTCGAGGGAGGGGGGAGTGTGGTCAAGGAGTTGTATGTTACAGGCTCTCTCGGCTCCCAAAGGAGTTCAGAGAGATGACATTATGGGAAACTAGATGGAGGGGTGGAGGTCAGATGTAAAAGCTTTTAACAGTGCACTCACTATTAGTGCCTTTTGCAAAGTGCCCAGTTTTGTGTAATACAATAAGAGGGGGATTAACCTTTTTTTTTGCCTGTGACGTTCTTATTTCTTTGCATATGATTAGAATTTTGTCTAGATTTCTACTTTCATGTAAAATGTAATAAAAAGACAGCTTTTAAAAAAGGAATTTTATATTTTTGTTATATATGACTCCCCTATAGTTGACCAATATTTATCATGTATTTAAAGGGGCGGAGCAAAAATGGCATCCTCTAATTTATTCTAATTGAGCATGTAATGTTAACACTGCCAACCCTGCAAGTCTACATGTTTAAAGGGATAGTTTAGTCAAAAATTAAACTTTCATGATTCAGATAGAGCATGCAACTTTCTAATGTACTCCTATTATATTTTTTTCTTTGTTCTCTTGTTATCTTAATTTGAAAGGGCTGGAATGTAAGCTTAGGAGTCAGACCATTTTTGGTTCAGACCTGGACAGCGCTTGTTGATTGGATGGCTACATTTAGACACAAATAAGCAAGCGCTACCCAGGTGTTGAAACAAAAATGGGATGGCACCTAAGCTTACATTCCAGCCTTTTTAAATAAAGATACCAAGAGAACAAAAATCATTGATAATAGGAATAAAGTAGAAATTGGCTTAAACTTGCATACTCTATCTGAATCATGAAAGTTTAATTTTGAGTACACTATTCCTTTAATCTCTGCAAGGGTTAGTTAGACAAAAAACAGTAGTCGCACAGTGAGGGTCAAACACAAAGTTGCACGGCCGGTATTGCTAAAATTACAAACTTTAACAAATGACATGAATTTTTTTACTTTACAACGTCACTTTTAATGTTATAAAATAAAAATATTTAAAGTATTTAGACTTGTGTTAGTTAGTATAAATATATGACATATGAATAGATAATGAATCCTGTGGAGCAGTTTCATGGATTTGCTGCTTCGGGCATAAGACAATCATGAGATACAAATTATACTGAGGGAAGGGAGAGGCCTGTTGTACTTGCTCTGATTTCCAGAAAGTCCTGTTCCTAAATACTATGGAATGTATCATTCACACACCCTGACAAAAGGAAAAGCTAAATATTCCACTTGTTTTTAACTATATCATGCCATAATTGGAATCCTAATATAGATAACACTTTACATGATACAGTAAAATCTAGAATAGAGGCGCCCACAAAACAATGAATAAAAAATAGTCATTTAAAATTGGTTGAAAACTGTTCTCATTCAGAAATACAAACAGCACTACTGCACTAGGGTCACAATACCCTCCTTAGCTTGATCTACAACTGTCTCCTTTACCCATAAATTGATATGATTCTGTTCACTAACCACTGTATACCGGTTTTATGTATCATTGTAGCAATTTGTTAAAGGGACAATACAGTTTCTGTCTATTTATCTGTAGATGTGGCTGAAAATATTGCTACCCTTCCACTTTTTCAGGAAAACACACAATTTTTTCAGAACTAAGTAAAAATTGACAAAAGTATTTGGTATCCACCATTCTTTATTTCAAATGTGATAGAACATAAACTTTACTTTTTGATTTATGGCATCACATATTACTTTAAACAGATTGATACTCAACCTAATATTTCATAGCACGGCCTTTAGAGACAATAATTGAAATCAAGCGATTTCTGTATCTCTGAATAAGATTTCTAGACTTTCAAGGAATTCTGGCCCACTCTTCTTCAGCAAACTGCTCCAGTTCTCTCAGGTTTGTCGGTGCACTGTAACTTGTGGGCACTCGCATGCGCAATGCACTGTGAAGTTACAGTAAACAAATGCAGATATGTTATTGACAACGGATACCACAGCTTCCCTCAATCTTAAGCCATCTAGTGTGCCACGCCCAGTCCTACGACATGCGCCTCTTCGTCGGCATCCACTTCAATGTTGATAAAGCAGCAGAAGACAATTAACATATGCGCATCTGTTGTAAGTATTGCCTGAAAATGCGTATGACGCCATATTTGTTCTACCTAGGTAGAACTCAGCGATTTGGCTGCATAATAATCCAAAAAACATAATTTATGCTTACCTGATAAATTTATTTCTCTTGTTAAGTGTATCCAGTCCACGGATCATCCATTACTTGTGGGATATATTCCCTTCCCAACAGGAAGTTGCAAGAGGATAACCCACAGCAGAGCTGCCATATAGCTCCTCCCCTCACATGTCATATCCAGTCATTCGACCGAAACAAAAACAAGAAAGGAGAAACCATAGGGTGCAGTGGTGACTGGAGTTTTAATTAAAATTTAGATCTGCCTTAAAAAGACAGGGCGGGCCGTGGACTGGATACACTACAAGAGAAATAAATTTATCAGGTAAGCATAAATTATGTTTTCTCTTGTTAAGTGTATCCAGTCCACGGATCATCCATTACTTCTGGGATACCAATACCAAAGCTAAAGTACACGGATGATGGGAGGGACAAGGCAGGAACTTAAACGGAAGGAACCACTGCCTGTAGAACCTTTCTCCCAAAAACAGCCTCCGAAGAAGCAAAAGTGTCAAATTTGTAAAATTTTGAAAAGGTGTGAAGCGAAGACCAAGTCGCAGCCTTGCAAATCTGTTCAACAGAGGCCTCATTCTTAAAGGCCCAGGTGGAAGCCACAGCTCTAGTAGAATGAGCTGTAATCCTTTCAGGGGGCTGCTGTCCAGCAGTCTCATAGGCTAAGCGTATTATGCTACGAAGCCAAAAGGAGAGAGAGGTTGCCGAAGCTTTTTGACCTCTCCTCTGTCCAGAGTAAGCGACAAACAGGGAAGATGTTTGACGAAAATCTTTAGTTGCCTGTAAATAGAACTTCAGGGCACGGACTACGTCCAGATTATGCAAAAGACGTTCCTTCTTTGAAGAAGGATTAGGGCACAATGATGGAACAACAATCTCTTGATTGATATTCCTGTTAGAAACTACCTTAGGTAAAAACCCAGGTTTAGTACGCAGAACTACCTTGTCTGAATGGAAAATCAGATAAGGAGAATCACAATGTAAGGCAGATAACTCAGAGACTCTTCGAGCCGAGGAAATAGCCATCAAAAACAGAACTTTCCAAGATAAAAGCTTAATATCAATGGAATGAAGGGGTTCAAACGGAACTCCTTGGAGAACTTTAAGAACCAAGTTTAAGCTCCACGGAGGAGCAACAGTTTTAAACACAGGCTTAATCCTAGCCAAAGCCTGACAAAAAGCCTGGACGTCTGGAACTTCTGCCAGACGCTTGTGCAAAAGAATAGACAGAGCAGAAATCTGTCCCTTTAACGAACTAGCAGATAAGCCCTTTTCCAAACCCTCTTGTAGAAAGGACAATATCCTAGGAATCCTAACCTTACTCCATGAGTAACTCTTGGATTCGCACCAATATAGGTATTTACGCCATATCTTATGGTAGATTTTTCTGGTAACAGGCTTCCGTGCCTGTATTAAGGTATCAATAACTGACTCTGAGAAGCCACGCTTTGATAGGATCAAGCGTTCAATCTCCATGCAGTCAGCCTCAGAGAAATTAGATTTGGATGGTTGAAAGGACCTTGTATTAGAAGGTCCTGCCTCAGAGGCAGAGACCATGGTGGACAGGACGACATGTCCACTAGGTCTGCATACCAGGTCCTGCGTGGCCACGCAGGCGCTATCAGAATCACCGATGCTCTCTCCTGTTTGATCTTGGCAATCAGTCGAGGCAGCAGCGGAAAAGGTGGAAACACATAAGCTATGTTGAAAACCCAAGGGGCTGCTAGAGCATCTATCAGCGCCGCTCCCGGGTCCCTGGACCTGGATCCGTAACGAGGAAGCTTGGCGTTCTGGCGAGACGCCATGAGATCCAGTTCTGGTTTGCCCCAACGATGAATCAGTTGAGCGAACACCTCCGGATGAAGTTCCCACTCCCCCGGATGAAAAGTCTGACGACTTAGAAAGTCCGCCTCCCAGTTCTCCACACCTGGGATGTGGATCGCTGACAGGTGGCAAGAGTGAGACTCTGCCCAGCGAATTATCCTTGAGACTTCTAACATCGCTAGGGAACTCCTGGTTCCCCCTTGATGGTTGATGTAAGCCACAGTCGTGATGTTGTCCGACTGAAATCTGATGAACCTCAGTGTTGCTAACTGAGGCCAAGCTAGAAGAGCATTGAATATTGCTCTTAACTCCAGAATATTTATTGGGAGGAGTTTCTCCTCCTGAGTCCACAATCCCTGAGCCTTCAGGGAGTTCCAGACTGCTCCCCAACCTAGAAGGCTGGCATCTGTTGTTACAATCGTCCAATCTGGCCTGCGAAAGGTCATGCCCTTGGACAGATGGACCCGAGAAAGCCACCAGAGAAGAGAATCTCTGGTTTCTTGATCCAGATTTAGTAGAGGGGACAAATTTGAGTAATCCCCATTCCACTGACTTAGCATGCATAATTGCAGCGGTCTGAGATGCAGGCGCGCAAATGGCACTATGTCCATTGCCGCTACCATTAGGCCGATTACTTCCATGCACTGAGCCACTGACGGGCGTGGAATGGAATGAAGGACACGGCAAGCATTTAGAAGTTTTGATAACCTGGACTCCGTCAGGTAAATTTTCATCTCTACAGAATCTATAAGAGTCCCTAGGAAGGAGACTCTTGTGAGTGGTGATAGAGAACTCTTTTCCACTTTCACTTTCCACCCATGCGACCTCAGAAATGCCAGAACTATCTCTGTTTGAAAGCTTGACGCCTGTATCAGGATGTCGTCTAGATACGGAGCCACCGCTATGCCTCGCGGTCTTAGAACCGCCAGAAGTGAGCCCAGAACCTTTGTAAAGATTCTCGGGGCCGTAGCCAACCCGAAGGGAAGAGCTACAAACTGGTAATGCCTGTCTAGAAAGGCAAATCTCAGGTACCGATAATGATCTTTGTGAATCGGTATGTGAAGGTAGGCATCCTTTAAGTCCACTGTGGTCATGTACTGACCCTCTTGGATCATGGGTAGGATGGTTCGAATAGTTTCCATTTTGAATGATGGAACTCTTAGGAATTTGTTTAAGATCTTTAGGTCCAAGATTGGTCTGAAGGTTCCCTCTTTCTTGGGAACCACAAACAGATTTGAGTAAAATCCCTGCCCTTGTTCCGTCCGCGGAACAGGGTGGATCACCCCCATTACTAGGAGGTCTTGTACACAGCGTAGGAATGCCTCTTTCTTTATCTGGTTTTCTGATAACCTTGATAGATGGAATCTCCCTCGAGGAGGAGAAGCTTTGAAGTCCAGAAGATATCCCTGAGATATGATCTCCAACGCCCAGGGATCCTGGACATCTCTTGCCCACGCCTGGGCGAAGAGAGAAAGTCTGCCCCCCACTAGATCCGTTTCCGGATAGGGGGCCGTTCCTTCATGCTGTCTTGGGGGCAGTAGTAGGTTTTCTGGCCTGCTTGCCCTTGTTCCAGGACTGGTTAGTTTCCCAGGCCTGTCTGTAACGAGCAACAGTTCCTTCCTGTTTTGGAGCGGAGGAAGTTGATGCTGCTCCTGCCTTGAAATTTCGAAAGGCACGAAAATTAGACTGTTTGTCCTTTGATTTGGCCCTGTCCTGAGGAAGGGTATGACCCTTACCTCCAGTAATGTCAGCAATAATTTCCTTCAAGCCGGGCCCGAATAAGGTCTGCCCCTTGAAAGGAATATTCAGTAATTTAGATTTAGAAGTCACGTCAGCTGACCAGGATTTAAGCCATAGCGCTCTCCGCGCCTGGATGGCGAATCCGGAGTTCTTAGCCGTTAGTTTAGTCAAATGTACAATGGCATCAGAAACAGATGCATTAGCTAGCTTAAGTGATTTAAGCTTGTCCATAATTTCATCCAATGGAGCTGTGTGAATGGCCTCTTCCAGAGACTCAAACCAGAATGCCGCAGCAGCAGTGACAGGCGCAATGCATGCAAGGGGCTGCAAGATAAAACCTTGTTGAACAAACATTTTCTTATGGTAACCTTCTAATTTTTTATCCATTGGATCCGAAAAAGCACAACTATCCTCCACCGGGATAGTGGTACGCTTAGCTAAAGTAGAAACTGCTCCCTCCACCTTAGGGACCGTCTGCCATAAGTCCCGTGTGGTGGCGTCTATTGGAAACATTTTCCTAAATATAGGAGGTGGGGAAAAGGGCACACCGGGTCTATCCCACTCCTTGCTAATAATTTCTGTAAGCCTTTTAGGTATAGGAAAAACGTCAGTACACACCGGCACCGCATAGTATCTATCCAGCCTACACAATTTCTCTGGAATTGCAACTGTGTTACAGTCATTCAGAGCAGCTAAAACCTCCCCAAGCAATACACGGAGGTTCTCAAGCTTAAATTTAAAATTAGAGATCTCTGAATCCGGTTTGCCTGGATCAGATCCGTCACCCACAGAATGAAGCTCTCCGTCCTCATGTTCTGCAAACTGTGACGCAGTATCAGACATGACTCTCACAGCACCAGCGCGCTCTGTCCTAATCCCAGAGCTGTCGCGCTTGCCTCTCAATTCTGGCAATCTAGATAATACTTCTGACAGGGTATTATTCATGATTGTAGCCATGTCCTGTAAAGTGATTGCTATGGGCGTCTCTGATGTACTTGGCGCCATATTAGCACGCGCCCCCTGAGCGGGAGGCGAAGGTACTGACACGTGAGGAGAGTTAGTCGGCATAACTTCCCCCTCGTCGTCTGGTGATAATTCTTTTATAGATAAAGACTGACCTTTATTATTTAAAGTGAAATCAATACATTTAGTACACATATTCCTATGGGGCTCCACACTGGCCTTCAAACATAATGAACAAACAGATTCATCTGTGTCAGACATGTTTAAACAGACTAGCAATGAGACTAGCAAGCTTGGAAAACACTTTAAAATAAGTTTACAAGCAATATAAAAAACGCTACTGCGCCTTTAAGAAGCACAAAACCTGTCTCAAGTTGAAATAACAATGAACCAAATCAGTTATACCAACCAAATTTTCACAGTAAATGAATTAAGCTAGCAGAGCATTGCACCCACTTGCAAATGGATGATTAACCCCTTAATACCCAAAACGGATAATCAATAGAGAAAAAAACGTTTTTAACACGGTCAAACACACTGTCACAGGTCTGCTGTGACTGATTACCTCCCTCAAAATGACTTTTGAAGTCCCTTGAGCTCTCTAGAGACGTCCTGGATCATGCAGGAAGAAGCAGGAAGACTGAGCCTGAATTTTTACTGCGCAAAAAAGCGCTAAAATAGGCCCCTCCCACTCATTATTACAACAGTGGGAAGCCTCAGTTAACTGTTTATATGCAGAAATTAAGTCAGCCATGTGGAAAAAAATTATGCCCCAATAAGTTTTATCACCAATGTACCTTAAAAAACGATTAAACATGCCAGCAAACATTTTAAAACATCTTTTTTAAAGAGTATGTATCTCTGTTGATAAGCCTGATACCAGTCGCTTCCACTGCATTTAAGGCTTTACTACATTACTTCAGTATTAGCAGCATTTTCTTAGTCAAATTCCATTCCTTAGAAAATTATTTTACTGCACATACATTAATAAGCCTGATACCAGTCGCTTTCACTGCATTTAAGGCTTTACTTACATTAATTCGGTATCAGCAGCATTTTCTTAGTCAATTCCATTCCTTAGAAAAATATTTTACTGCACATACCTTAGTTGCAGGAGACCCCGCACGCCATTCCCTTTCTGAAGTTACCCCACTCCTCAGAATGGGTGAGAACAGCCAGTGGATCTTAGTTACTTCTGCTAAGATCATAGAAAACGCAGGCAGATTCTTCTTCCAAATACTGCCTGAGAAAAAACAGCACACTCCGGTGCCATTTAAAAATAACAAACTTTTGATTGAAGAAATAATTAAGTATAAAGCACCACAGTCCTCTCACGACCTCCATCTATGTTGAGGGTTGCAAGAGAATGACTGGATATGACATGTGAGGGGAGGAGCTATATGGCAGCTCTGCTGAGGGTAATCCTCTTGCAACTTCCTGTTGGGAAGGGAATATATCCCACAAGTAATGGATGATCCGTGGACTGGATACACTTAACAAGAGAAAAGGGGGTTGGCAGCATTTATATTTTCTTTTGTAAATTGCATGTAAATGATAAAAAAATGGCTAATAGGTTCCATTTGCTGAATGCAATAACAGAAAACGATGTAATGAAAAATGGCAAAATATTTTTTGGGTTAACTATCACTTTAATTAATATTCACCATTAATTAATTAATAGATGCAGTGCTGTGTAGCAATATCTATTCAAGTTCAAGACATATGATATTAAAGAGGCCTAAAAGTGCAAAAAAGAAAAGCATTGCACTATTGTTTCATATAACATTGTGTTTAACGTGCAAAGTTAAAGCCAGCTACAGAGAAGCAATGCACTACTAGCGACTAGCTGAACACATCTGTGGAGCCAATGGCAAGAGGCATATGTGCATAGCCATCAGCAGGAAGCTATCACTGGTGCGTTGCTATTTCTGAGTTATTCTAGATTTACTTTTCAACAGAGGATACCAAGAGAATGAAATCAATATAAAAACAGAATTTATGTTTACCTGATAAATTACTTTCTCCAACGGTGTGTCCGGTCCACGGCGTCATCCTTACTTGTGGGATATTCTCTTCCCCAACAGGAAATGGCAAAGAGCCCAGCAAAGCTGGTCACATGATCCCTCCTAGGCTCCGCCTACCCCAGTCATTCGACCGACGTTAAGGAGGAATATTTGCATAGGAGAAACCATATGTTACCGTGGTGACTGTAGTTAAAGAAAATAAATTATCAGACCTGATTAAAAAAACCAGGGCGGGCCGTGGACCGGACACACCGTTGGAGAAAGTAATTTATCAGGTAAACATAAATTCTGTTTTCTCCAACATAGGTGTGTCCGGTCCACGGCGTCATCCTTACTTGTGGGAACCAATACCAAAGCTTTAGGACACGGATGAAGGGAGGGAGCAAATCAGGTCACCTAAATGGAAGGCACCACGGCTTGCAAAACCTTTCTCCCAAAAATAGCCTCAGAAGAAGCAAAAGTATCAAATTTGTAAAATTTAGAAAAAGTGTGCAGTGAAGACCAAGTCGCTGCCTTACATATCTGATCAACAGAAGCCTCGTTCTTGAAGGCCCATGTGGAAGCCACAGCCCTAGTGGAGTGAGCTGTGATTCTTTCAGGAGGCTGCCGTCCGGCAGTCTCATAAGCCAATCGGATAATGCTTTTAATCCAGAAGGAGAGAGAGGTAGAAGTTGCTTTTTGACCTCTCCGTTTACCAGAATAAACAACAAACAAAGACAAAGTTTGTCTGAAAACCTTAGTAGCTGCTAAGTAAAATTTGAGAGCACGAACTACATCCAAGTTGTGCAACAAACGTTCCTTCTTTGAAACTGGATTAGGACACAAAGAAGGCACAACTATCTCCTGGTTAATGTCTTTGTTAGAAACAACTTTTGGAAGAAAACCAGGTTTAGTACGCAAAACCACCTTATCTGCATGGAACACCAGATAAGGAGAAGAACACTGCAGAGCAGATAATTCTGAAACTCTTCTAGCAGAAGAAATTGCAACCAAAAACAAAACTTTCCAAGATAATAACTTAATATCAACGGAATGTAAGGGTTCAAACGGAACCCCCTGAAGAACTGAAAGAACTAGGTTGAGACTCCAAGGAGGAGTCAAAATTTTGTAAACAGGCTTGATTCTAACCAGAGCCTGAACAAAGGCTAGAACATCTGTCACAGCTGCCAGCTTTTTGTGAAGTAACACAGACAAGGCAGAAATCTGTCCCATCAAGGAACTTGCAGATAATCCTTTTTCCAATCCTTCTCGAAGGAAGGATAGACTCTTAGGAATCTTAACCTTGTCCCAAGGGAATCCTGCAGATTCACACCAACAGATATACCAAATTATGTGGTAATTTTCTGGTTACAGGCTTTCAGGCCTGAACAAGAGTATTAATAACAGAATCTGAGAACCCTCGCTTTGATAAGATCAAGCGTTCAATCTCCAAGCAGTCAGCTGGAGTGGGTCGAACGGACCTAGAACAAGAAGGTCTCGTCTCAAAGGTAGCTTCCATGGTGGAGCCGATGACATATTCACCAGATCTGCATACCAAGTCCTGCGTGGCCACGCAGGAGCTATCAAAATCACCGACGCCCTCTCCTGATTGATCCTGGCTACCAGCCTGGGGATGAGAGGAAACGGCGGGAACACATAAGCTAGTTTGAAGGTCCAAGGTGCTACTAGTGCATCCACTAGAGCCGCCTTGGGATCCCTGGATCTGTACCCGTAGTAAGGAACTCTGAAGTTCTGACGAGAGGCCATCAGATCCATGTCTGGAATGCCCCACGGTTGAGTGACTTGGGCAAAGATTTCCGGATGGAGTTCCCACTCCCCCGGATGCAATGTCTGACGACTCAGAAAATCCACTTCCCAATTTTCCACTCCTGGGATGTGGATAGCAGACAGGTGGCAGGAGTGAGACTCCGCCCATAGAATGATTTTGGTCACTTCTTCCATCGCTAGGGAACTCCTTGTTCCCCCCTGATGGTTGATGTATGAACTTGGCCCTCGCTAGCTGAGGCCAAGCTTTGAGAGCATTGAATATCGCTCTCAGTTCCAGAATATTTATCGGTAGAAGAGATTCTACCCGAGACCAAAGACCCTGAGCTTTCAGGGATCCCCAGACCGCGCCCCAGCCCATCAGACTGGCGTCGGTCGTGACAATGACCCACTCTGGTCTGCGGAAGGTCATCCCTTGTGACAGGTTGTCCAGGGACAGCCACCAACGGAATGAGTCTCTGGTCCTCTGATTTACTTGTATCTTCGGAGACAAGTCTGAATAGTCCCCATTCCACTGACTGAGCAGGAACAGTTGTAATGGTCTTAGATGAATGCGCACAAAAGGAACTATGTCCATTGCCGCTACCATCAAACCTATCACTTCCATGCACTGCGCTATGGAAGGAAGAGGAACGGAATGAAGTATCCGACAAGAGTCTAGAAGTTTTGTTTTTCTGGCTTCTGTCAGAAAAATCCTCATTTCTAAGGAGTCTATTATAGTTCCCAAGAAGGGAACCCTCGTTGACGGAGATAGAGAACTCTTTTCCACGTTCACTTTCCATCCGTGAGATCTGAGAAAGGCCAGGACAATGTCCGTGTGAGCCTTTGCTTGAGGAAGGGACGACGCTCGAATCAGAATGTCGTCCAAGTAAGGTACTACAGCAATGCCCCTTGGTCTTAGCACCGCCAGAAGGGACCCTAGTACCTATGAGAAAATCCTAGGAGCAGTGGCTAATCCGAAAGAAAACGCCACGAACTGGAAATGCTTGTCCAGGAATTCAAACCTTAGGAACCGATGATGTTCCTTGTGGATAGGAATATGTAGATACGCATCCTTGAAATCCACCTTGGTCATGAATTGACCTTCCTGGATGGAAGGAAGAAGTGTTCGAATGGTTTCCATCTTGAACGATGGAACCTTGAGAAACTTGTTCAAGATCTTGAGATCTAAGATTGGTCTGAACGTTCCCTCTTTTTTGGGAACTATGAACAGATTGGAGTAGAACCCCATCCCTTGTTCTCCTAATGGAACAGGATGAATCACTCCCATTTTTAGCAGGTCTTCTACCCAATGTAAGAATGCCTGTCTTCTTATGTGGTCTGAAGACAACTGAGACCTGTGGAACCTCCCCCTTGGAGGAAGCCCCTTGAACTCCAGAGAATAACCTTGGGAGACTATTTCTAGCGCCCAAGGGTCCAGAACATCTCTTGCCCCAGCCTGAGCGAAGAGAGAGAGTCTGCCCCCCACCAGATCCGGTCCCGGATCGGGGGCCCGCATTTCATGCTGTCTTGGTAGCAGTGGCAGGTTTCCTGGCCTGCTTTCCTTTGTTCCAGCCTTGCATAGGTCTCCAGGCTGGATTGGCTTGAGAAGTATTACCTTCCTGCTTAGAGGACGTAGCCCTTGGGGCTGATCCGTTTCTGCGAAAGGGACGAAACTTAGGTTTATTTTTGGTCTTGAAAAGACCTATCCTGAGGAAGGGCGTGGCCCTTGCCCCCAGTGATATCAGAGATAATCTCTTTCAAGTCAGGGCCAAAGAGTGTTTTCCCCTTGAAAGGAATGTCAAGCAATTTGTTCTTGGAAGACGCATCCGCTGCCCAAGATTTTAACCAAAGCGCTCTGCGCCACAATAGCAAACCCAGAATTTTTTCGCCGCTAACCTAGCCAATTGCAAGGTGGCGTCTAGGGTGAAAGAATTAGCCAATTTAAGAGCACGAATTCTGTCCATAATCTCCTCATAAGAAGAAGAATTACTAATAATCGCCTTTCCTAGCTCATCAAACTAGAAACACGCGGCTGCAGTGACAGGGACAATGCATGCAATTGGTTGTAGAAGGGAACCTTGCTGAACAAACATCTTTAGCAGACCTTCTAATTTTTTATCCATAGGATCTTGGAAAGCACAACTATCTTCTATGGGTATAGTGGCGCGCTTGTGTAGAGTAGAAACCGCCCCCTCGACCTTGGGGACTGTCTGCCATCAGTCCTTTCTGGTGTCGACTATAGGAAAACAATTTTATAAATATGGGGGGAGGTACTAAAGGTATACCGGGCCTGTCCCATTCTGTACTAACAATGTACGCCACCCGCTTGGATATAGGAAAAGCTTCGGGGGGCCCCGGGGCCTCTAAGAACTTTTCCATTTTACATAGTGGTTCTGGAATGACCAGATAATCACAATCATCCAAATTGGATAACACCTCCTTAAGCAGAGCGCGGAGATGTTCCAACTTAAATTTAAAAGTAATCACATCAGGTTCAGCTTGTTGAGAAATGTTTCCTGAATCTGAAATTTCTCCCTCAGACAAAACCTCCCTGGCCCCCTCAGACTGGTGTAGGGGCCCTTCAGAAACCATATCATCAGCGTTCTCATGCTCTACAGAATTTTCTAAAACAGAGCAGTCGCGCTTTCACTGATAAGTGGGCATATTGGCTAAAATGTTTTTGATAGAATTATCCATTACAGCCGTTAAATGTTGCATAGTAAGGAGTATTGGCGCACTAGATGTACTAGGGGCCTCCTGTATGGGCAAGACTGGTGTAGACGAAGGAGGGGATGATGCAGTACCATGCTTACTCCCCTCACTTGAGGAATCATCTTGGGCATCATTTTTACTAAATTTTTTTATGACATAAAATACATATAGTTAAATGAGAAGGAACCTTGGTTTCCCCACAGTCAGAACACAATCTATCTGGTAGTTCAGACATGTTAAACAGGCATAAACTTGATAACAAAGCACAAAAAACGTTTTAAAATAAAACCGTTACTGTCACTTTAAATTTTAAACTAAACACACTTTATTACTGCAATTGCGAAAAAGTATGAAGGAATTGTTCAAAATTCACCAAAATTTCACCACAGTGTCTTAAAGCCTTAAAAGTATTGCACACCAAATTTGGAAGCTTTAACCCTTAAAATAACGGAACCGGAGCCGTTTTTATATTTAACCCCTTTACAGTCCCTGGAATCTGCTTTGCTGAGACCCAACCAAGCCCAAAGGGGAATACGATACCAAATGATGCCTTCAGAAAGACCTTTCTATGTATCAGAGCTCCACACACATGCAGCTGCATGCCATGCTGTCCTCAAAAACAAGTGCGCCATACCGGCGCGAAAATGAGGCTCTGACTATGATTAGGGAAAGCCCCTAAAGAATAAGGTGTCAAAAACAGTGCCTGCCGATATAATCATATCAAAATACCCAGAATAAATGATTCCTCAAGGCTAAATATGTGTTAATAATGAATCGATTTAGCCCAGAAAAAGTCTACAGTCTTAATAAGCCCTTGTGAAGCCCTTATTTACTATCTTAATAAACATGGCTTACCGGATCCCATAGGGAAAATGACAGCTTCCAGCATTACATCGTCTTGTTAGAATGTGTCATACCTCAAGCAGTAAGAGACTGCACACTGTTCCCCCAACTGAAGTTAATTGCTCTCAACAGTCCTGTGTGGAACAGCCATGGATTTTAGTTACGGTGCTAAAATCATTTTCCTCATACAAACAGAAATCTTCATCTCTTTTCTGTTTCTGAGTAAATAGTACATACCAGCACTATTTTAAAATAACAAACTCTTGATTGAATAATGAAAACTACAGTTAAACACTAAAAAACTCTAAGCCATCTCCGTGGAGATGTTGCCTGTACAACGGCAAAGAGAATGACTGGGGTAGGCGGAGCCTAGGAGGGATCATGTGACCAGCTTTGCTGGGCTCTTTGCCATTTCCTGTTGGGGAAGAGAATATCCCACAAGTAAGGATGACGCCGTGGACCGGACACACCTATGTTGGAGAAATAGAAGTAAACTGTAAAGTCCCTTAAAATGGCATGCTGTGTTTGAATCATGACAGTTTCATTTTGACTTTCATGTTTAAAGGGACAATAAATACCGTGTAATTACAAATTGTTTCCACTCTCCCAGTAGATTAACATATCAGCAGAGTCTGAGTGTTATTAGAGCATATTAACACTGTGTTTGCTGCAATTGTGTTTCAATGATCAAACTCCACCCATCACTTTCCTTATCTGATTAGCAAATCTGGACTTGAGTCTGGAGATGACAGTGCTTGCCAGTGCCATTGTGCTAATACAATCTCCATTGTTTGTTTTCATCAGAAGAGATAACAGACTGCAGATAAGGTATAGATATGTGGCAGGGTTAGGCTTGTGAAGTCTGCAATATGCTATTTCAGATTTCAGGACTGTAAAATCAGCAATGTTAAAAAAAGGGGACAAAATAAATGATACAAGCTGGTTTACTATACAAGATTAAACTGTTTATATTTCAAACTCAAGTTTACTTTCCCTTTACTAGAATGGAGATTGCACAGGATAAACTACTGAGCAGAAGAAACTGCTACCTGACCTCTCACAAACAATGAACCACAGGCACAAGTTAGCGCTTGTTACACACACACACAAGTATTATATGTGGGCTACTAATTAATTTAACACAACGATATAGGTCTTGTGTATCAATGTCCAACAGAAGAGCAAGAAAGTGCAAACAAAGTTATCACAACTAAAGAACGTTCTTTCTCTTTTTTTCAGCTTTACAACAGTGACACGTTTATACTTTATCACATATTTATTATTGTATATGAGCATTTGCTATCTTCCAGGCTTTATATTTCCCTTGGTGATTTACCCGCACCAATAATATGTTGTTTATTTTATGCAAATTATGCATCTTACAAAAGGCAAAACACCTAACCCAGAATGCACGTGAATTATTAACGTAGAAATTCTTAAATCAGACACAAGAGCTGCCGGTGCAACGCTGCCCCCTGCAGACTCGCGCCCAATAGGCCGCCAGCAGGGGGGGTGTCAATCAACCCGATCGTACTCGATCGGGTTGATTTGCGGCGATGTCTGTCTGCCTGCTCAGAGCAGGCGGACAGGTTATGGAACAGCGGTGTTTGTGACCGCTGCTTCGTAACTTGTGTTTCTGGCGAGTCTGAAGACTCGCCAGAAACACGGCCCTTCAAGCTCCGTACGGAGCTTGATAAATATGGGTCATAGGGGCCAAATTATTAATGTGCGGGTGGACATGCTCTGCTGTAGCAGAAATGCTTGTGCAATTCCGCCCCTTGCACATTTGCGGCCAATCCAACCCAATCGTATGCGATCGGGCGGATTGCTGTCCGCTGCCTCATTGGTGGCGGACGAGTTAAGGAGCAGAAGTGTTTCTTAACTCGCGCGGAAACAGCTGCATACAGCTTGATAAATCGTCCCCATGGTATTATTTCACCTTTGGCATCAATTCACTTTAATAATAAGTCATTAAATTTTAGAACATAAATTCAATTTTGCACCATCTTACACTTTATGTAGAAAATGAATAAGAAGAAACCATACAATTCTATTTTCAGGAAGTAAATGTACCCATTTTTTAATGCTTCCACCCCTGTCCAAACTCATAACAGATATAGAAAAAAAATAAACATAAAATATTTGCGCCAACAAATATTTCATCACACAACTTTCATATATTTACTTTTTACACTCACAAGCTTCTTAAATGTATTATGATACCCCAACTCTGTACTTAGAGAAATAAGCATCTTTGAGCCATGAGGCCTACAACAAAACCAAATGAGGCTAGTAGTTGCTACATGTGAACATTATTACCATGGTGATCATGAGTGCTACATGGACATTATTAGTATTGTTCTAATATTTCAAATATGGGATCTTATATGGTTGGGGAGTGATAAGCGGTTCTTTAGAGATGCCAGGCACCTCCAAATAGGACCAATGATGTTAAAGGGACAGTCAAGTATAAATTAAACTTTCATTATTCAGATAGGACTTTTAATTTTAATCAACTTTCCAATTTACTTTTATCATCAAATTTGCTTTTTTCTCTTGGTATTCTTAGTTTAAACTAAACATAGGTAGGCTCATATGCTAATTTCTAAGCCTTTGAGAGCTGCCTCTTATCACAGGCTTTTTAAATCTCTTTTCAACATTTAGAGACAGAAAGTACACGTGGGCCATATAGATAACACTGTGTTTAGGCACAGGGGATTATTTAATATCTAGCACAAAACAATGCTAAATACAAGACAATAGATAATAAACAGCCACAGTCATGTGATCAGGGGGCTGGAAGAAGGTTCCTAGATACAAGGTAATCACAGAGGTAAAAAGTATATTAATATAACTGTGTTGGTTATGCAAAACTGGGGAATGGGTAATAAAGGGATTATCTATCTTTTAAAACAATAACAATTCTATGGTTGACTGTCCCTTTAAGTATGAGCCACTGTCAAATCAATCAATCAATCACCTGGCTCTATAGATAAAAGATTATAGCCTATTTTAAATAAGGGGACTTGTGTTCCTTGTGTATTTTGGAGAGAGTGAAAGAGGGACTATCCCATTCTAAATGATTTTGTTCCATATGCTTATTGAACCTTTTAGGTGACAGCTATTGTTAAGAGTGAGGCATGTGAACTCCTCAGTTAGTGTTTATATGGGGAGCCTTTCCTTCTTTTAGAGTCCATGAAACAATAATGTGGCCCTTTATTTGAAAGAGCAGAATCCCAATTGTGTGTGGTTTATGAAGTCTTTAAGGGAGTAGGCTTCTTTAGTTCAGGACTTTACAACCAATCCGAAGATAGTATATTGCTGAGCTACTATTCTCAGTGGAAACGTGCTCCAAGTGTCTGTTGCCATGGGGAACAGAAAGAGACAGATCCTCTGTGCAGATAAGCAGTACCAAGTGCAAAAAAGCACATGGGGATGCTCTCCCAATGAGAATATGAGATAGAAGCTGCAGAAATGTGATCTGCATATTCTAAATTAAACAATATAATCCACTGCTCTCTGCCTTCCTTAAATTCAAATTCTCAAATTTACTTACGTACATCCAGTGTAGGAAAAAGGAAGTTCCAAAACAATATTCTCTTTGTTTTAACACTTTTTAGAGTGAATACATCCATGCATATTTTATCTATATTTTTTTCTATGGCAAATACTCCTATGGAAATAAATGAATGACAAAGATGTAAAACTGCACATTTGCCAACCTGTGTTGTACAGGCTAATCCAGTAGTTCTTAGCTGTGAATTGTAAAGAATTTGTGCCAGAATTATAACTTTTTTTGTACCCTTTTCATTGGGACTGCATGATATTATAGTGAAGCTTCTGGTTCTGATTTCATATTGCACCTATACGATATCAGCAACACATTAAACACCTATATATATATATATATATATATATAGGTATATATATCTATAATGACTTATTCATGCATCTGAGGATCAGGAAGAGCTTTCATCTCTCCACTATGTAACCAATGTAAGATGCATCAGAGATAACTACTCACACTTGCTAAGCCTGTTGTATAGCACTTTGTTAATACACCTTTTTCTCGATAAAACTGTATCTATTCTGTTCTATTCCTTGACTAGGTGGTATAGTCCATTCATACTCTCATTGAGGGTGTACTTGCCAGTAAACTGCTCTGCCCTCTCCTATGTGAAGCAATATAATGTTATATGCTACTTGGTCTCTATGCATATGTAGGTTTGTAGCAATGCATAAACAAGCATTATGTAAAACGCAGGTAATTTAATACATATAAACCTTTTATCTATAACTACCACTAATATTGAACGCTTTCTAAGGTTCAGTCTGCGCCAGTTTGCCTTCTCTGTCTCTTCGTGTATTGCGCTCCCTGTATAACGCTATAGTCTATAAGAGTATTTCAAATAAACATGATGGTCATAATAATATATTTTTGCTTCAGTTAATAGAATTTCTGACATCTGCTCACCAGCCATGTTAGTAATTAAACCATTTCTTTGGGGAAACTTATTTAAAGAATTTGAATCCCCTGCAGTGAAATACAACAATATAGTACTAAAATTGAAGCATTGTTACTCATTTTTAATATCCTTTTATATATGAAAAAAATTATTGTGGACCTAAAGATCACACAAAATAAAAATATCATACCCCGAACATTACTTGTCTAGGATCTGTGACTGGGAGGCTGGGGAGGACTTAGGGAGGAGTGGATAAAGTCATAATGGGACGTGGGTATAGTTGCCATAGGTGGGATAGGGTGATGCAGGTGGGATTGAGGTCATCCTGGTGTATGGCCACATGGTTCCTAGTTTCGCTTTGTAAAGTGGGATATTTACAGGAAAGGGAGTGTGTGTTGGGAGGGACAGCCAGGCAGGGAACATCATCCAAAAAGTGGGATAGTTGAGAGCTCTGCTTACCCCATACCATATAACAGAAAAAAACAACCATCGGCCTCTAGCTGCTACCCAGCTGGTATTTCACTGGCACAGCCAGTATTTTTTAAGGATCAACTAATGTAGATAATATAGAATAAACAGAGAGATAAAAAGTCTCATTATGGCTAGACCATTTACTAAGTTTGAAATCAATAGTAACAGATTTTGTTTCTTGTTGACAATTATAAATTATGCACATTATTATGGTCAGTATTTTATTTCAGAAATGCCTCAAACCATGGATGGTCAGTCATCACTTATTAGCAGCAGCGTTATTTATGGTCATCATGTAAATAGTTTAATACATTTATTATGAAACACCCAACAATCCTGCACATAAACCATAATCTGCTTTAAACTAAAATATTCTTAAAATTCACAGTTTATGAAGATAATAATAATAATAATAAAAATACTATGGATAAACCCCTGATTATAAGACTGCAGTTATTATGAATGTGCCCAGGGAACACTTGCGTGCTTAGTGTAATTTATACAGTATACAGCTACTGTAGCATTGGCCTATTAATTATTTGTGTGAACACAAAGTCAGTAGAATAAACAGATACCCCTCTTAAATCCTTAGGGTAAGCAGTGAGGCACAATATGCTGAGACACTGTGCTAATAAAAAGCATGTGTTTGCTTAGAGGTTGTTTGTAGTTTTGCAATGCTAGATATTTACTGTCACTTCTTATTTATGTTTGACTACTTTGCTCTATATAACATTATCTCTTTTTTCTTTGAAGTTATTTGTACATTTTGCTGATTTTATCATCAAATATTGTATTTGTTCTGCTCAGTGGCAGTCAGCACACACTCTCTTAGACATCCAAAGGTTACAACTGTGTATCCAGACTGCTTCCTAGGTTATTTTATAGAGCTATTTACTAAAGAATAGAGAGCTCAGAAAGGTTTAACATTGGAACTTGGAGATTGGAGAGGCCTCTCTAAGGGAATAGCAAGTTTAAAAAAGTACTGTATTTCAGGCAACTCAAAACATGTCTTAAAATCCTCATACAAGTATAAAACAAATAGATTTATAAGTAGGTTATTCTGTTATCTGAGGATTTAGGTATAAAATATAGAACAACAATGTCAATGAGCCATCATATAGCACTAAATCCAGTGCACTTCTGGTATGGAGTATGATAAAGGTCTGCCCAAGCAGAATCCCATTGCTCATCACTACATTCCATACAAATATGCTGGACAGTTTTATGGAGGCTGCCAAAAAAACATAATTTATGCTTACCAGATAAATTCCTTTCCTTCCTGACAGGGAGAGTTCACAACTTAATTCCTTACTGTTGGGAAATACAACACCTGGCCACCAGGAGGAGGCAAAGACACCCCAGCCAAAGGCTTAAATATCGCTCCCACTTCCCCTATCCCCCAGTTATTCTGCCGAGGGAACAAGGAAAAGTGGGAGAAACACCAGGGTATAAAGGGTGCCAGAAAAAATAATATAAAAAGGGAGCCGCCCATCAAAAAAATAAATTACAGGCGGAACCCTAGTTCAGTGCGTAAAATCGCTGTATCAGCATAAAAAACAGATAAGGGAAATCACATTGCAAAGCAGAAATTTCAGAAACTCTGCGTGCAGAGGCAATAGCCAACAAAAAAAAAGAACCTTCCAAGTTAACAGTTTAATGTCAACAGTATGCATAGGCTCAAACTGAGCCTGCTGCCAACCACTAAAAACAAGATTGAGGCTCCAAGGCGGAGCCCCAGATCTAAACACGGGTCTGATCCTAGCCAGAGCCTTAACAAAGGACTGCACATCCGGAAGCTCAGCCAATCTTTTGTGCAGTAACACCGACAGGGCCGACATCTGTCGCTACAGGGAACTAGCAGATAGGCCCTTTTCCAGTCCATCCTGGAGGAAAGCTAAAATTCTGGCCCCCTTAACCTTATGCCAGGAAAAGCAATGCTCATCACACCAGTACAAGTAAGTCCTCCACACTTTATGGTAGATACGACGAGTAACCGGCTTACGAGCTTGAACCAGAGTGTCGATAACACTCTCAGAGAACCATCTTTTGGCTAAGACTAAGCGTTCAATCTCCACGCAGTCAGCCTCAGAGAATCTACATTTTGATGAATGAAGAGACTCTTTTAAGCAGATCTCTGTGACAAGGTAACCTCCACTGAGGAGATGAGGACATCCCCACCAGATCCGCAAACCACGTCCTTCAGAATCACAGATGCTCGCTCCTGCTTGATGCAAGCCACCATACGAGGGACAAGCGATAATGGAGGAAAAAGATATATGAGACTGAACCTCCATGGTACTGATAGGGCATCTATCAATTCCGCCTGAGGATCCCTCGACCTTCACCCGTACCTGGGTAGCTTGGTATTGAGGAGGGACGTATTGGGATCTACCTCCAACTCACTGCATATCTCTGCAGACATCTCGGGGTGAAGAGACCATTCCCCTGGGTGAAAGGATTGTCTGCTGAGAAAGTCAGCTTCCCAGTTGTCCACACCCGGAATGTGGATCGCTGAGAGCATACATTTGTGAGTCTCCAACCACTCTAGTATCTGAGATGCTTCTCTCATCACCAAGGAACTTCTCGTTCCCCCTTGATGGTTAATATAGGCAACCAGGATTATATTGTCTGATTGGAATCTGATAAAATGGGACGAACCCAGAAGGGGCCAAGCCTTTCAAGGCATTGAAGATTGCCCGGAGTTCCAAAATATTGATCGGAAGGGAGGACTCCTTCTGAGTCCACAGACCTTGTGCCTTCTTGGCACCTCAAACGGCTCCCCAGCTGGAAAGACTTGCGTCCGTAGTTACAATCTCCCAAGACGGTATCAAAAAGCACGTGCCTTGAGACAGATGATCTGGACAGAGCCACCAGGAGAGTGAGTCTCTCGACAGGCTGTCCAGCCCAATCTGTTCAGACATTTGAATGGTCACCGTTCCATTGTATCAGCATGCATAGTTGTAAGGGTCTGAGATGGGATCTGGCAAAAGGAATGATGTCCATGCAGGACACCATGAGTCCGATTACCACTGAGGGTCTCGAGGAGGCCTGGAGGGCAAGACATGCAGAAGTTAGCTTGCAACATCTCTGATCTGTGAGGAATATTCTCATGGATATGGAGTCTAATAGAGTTCCCAGGAAATTTACCCTTGTACATGGAGTAAGAGAACTCTTTTCCAAGTTTATCTTCCATCCATGTGATCGAAGAAGACTGAGAAGGGACTCTGAATGTTCTTCCGCTAGACGAAAAGATGATGCCTGTACCAATTATATCATCCAGGTAAGGCGCTACTGCAATACCTTGTGTTCTGGAAATGGCTAGAAGAGCCCCCAGAAGCTTTGTAAATATCCTTGGAGCAGTAGCTAGGCCAAATGAAAGCTATGAACTGGAAGTGCTGATCCAGAAAAGCAAACCTCAGGAACTGAAAATGCTCCCTGTGAATCAGGACGAGAAGGTATGCATCCTTCTGGTCTATTGTGGTCATAAACTGTCCTTCCTGAACCAGAGGCAGGATTGACCGTATTGTTTCCATCTTGAAAGAGGGAACACTCAGAAACTTGTTTAGGCACTTTAAGTCCAGAATTGGACGGAAATTTCCCTCCTTCTTTGGAACCACGAAAAGGTTTGAATAAAACCTTGAAACTCCACTAATCTAATTGAGAGTCAGGGACCGGGAATCATTTTTTAAAAGTAGACGAGGGGGAAAAAGAAGTTCCTACTCTTTCCCATTCGTTACTAATAATGTTCGCCATCTTAACTGGCACAGGAAAAGTCAGAGGGACCTTCCTATCTTTGTAAACCCTGTCTAATTTAGGGATCTTAGGCTCCTCAGGGAGTGAAGACTCTGGAACCTCTAGAGTATACAGAACCTCCTTTAATAAAAAACGCAGCTGCTCAATTTTAAGTCTAAAGGAGGGTTCCTCCGCTGAAGGAGATTTCATAACTAAAGTCTCAGACTCGGATAGCTGGGATATAGTAGCTAAATCCGACAAATATTTAGATGACTCTAGGTCAGGGGAACTATGTTTAACCTTTCTCTTGCAGTTGTTAGAGCAAGTTAGGGCACTCAGGGCCGCAGACACCGCTGATTGTAACTGCGCGGTAAAGTCTGCTGGAAAAAAGCCCCCTCCAGATGGAGGTTTAGTTGAGCCACGGGGAACTGCATGTGGAGCGGGTAATGTAGAGAGGGTTGTAATTTCTCAGGATCCAGATTCCTGAGAAGTAGACGGCTCAAAAGGGCAAATAGCGCTATGCGTATTAGCAGGCTTGTCTCCCTTCTTAGACTTTAGAACAGTGTTTAGGTAAATGGAACAAAATTGAGCAGGCGGGCAAACTATATCCTCCTCACAATATAAACAGGAATTATTAATCCCTACAGAAGGAGCGGAATGTTCTAATGTAGTATCAGAGTCCTCCATAGCTTTGTATATACCCACAGAAGCACAACCAAAAATCAATGATTTTATTTAAAAAACAGCACCTTAATAATCCCAATGGCTGGGGCACTCACCACCTCCTAGTCCCAGACAGCTAACAGTAAAAACGCTCTCCTCAGGAGTGATGTCTGCAGCAGAAACTTAGGAAATGAAAGAGACCTCACCCTCTTCCCCTGCTATGAAAAGGGGCGCCAAGCTATTATGAGCTGCACAACACTTCAAAACGAAAGTGGAACCTGTTTGTTCCAAGCAAAAAACACACAGCCTATAAATCTAAAAAAAACTCTCACATCAAGCAGCTATAAATCCCCAAACTGTTCAAATAATCTCCCTGAAGGAGATATTAACCCCTGATCCTATCAAGCTGTAAAGGAGCCACGCTGTGACACTGTATAGTGTTGTACAATACATATATAAAAAATGGTCTTACCCTACAGGATCCATGCTGTGGAATAGGCACAGCCTCTCAAGTGTGACAATCTTGCAGCAGCGCTTCTGACATGGACTTGAGTGTGTAGCAGAAAGCAGTGAAACTCGTCAACACTGATTGCTCAGGAGCTGTTAGTGACAGTCTGGATGGGTTTGCAGAAAAAACTTTCCCTGCATCTCCAGACTCTAACTTTCATCAATACTCTCACTGAGAGGTTGACATGATTACTTAAAACTCCAGTCCTTTCTTGAAGGGAACATACCCATACAGAACTATCCAAATCTTCTGACGCCTGTGGCAGAACTTTTCTCCACTTTCTGCAATATTTTTTTTTTTATATTTTTTTAAAAATTTAAGTTTTAAATTAGGCAGTTACACTAAAGCCCCAGTTCAATATTGCAATGTGTTGATTAACTAAAGAACAAAGCAATTTTTTAAGTTTTATAATATAGTGCAGCAGTTGACAATTGCATTGCAAATTAGCTAAAAGAAAAAAAGAAAAAGAAATTGTTTTTAAAATGTCTTGTGAAAAAAACCCTGAGAGGCAGTCAACAATAAATTCACTGCTGCTTTGCATTACTGCTCCATATCTGACCTCTCTTCAAACAGCACTTTGTTAGGGAACAATTACTGAGTGCAGCCAGAGCACAGTGCTGTTTGAAGAGTATAGCCTGATGAAGAGCAGCACTGCAAAGAGCCAACAGTTCATTCATGTGTACCATTCTTTCTGCAGACATTCTGTATTTTCTGCGATGACATCTCAGATCACAGCATGTCCTGCCTTGGTGCTTCTGACACTTCTCTGCCACCTCCAATAGTGACGAAAGGCAAAGAATGACTGGTGGATAGGGGAAGTTGGAGGGATATTTAAGCCTTTAGCTGGGGTGTCTTTACCTCCTCCTGGTAACCAGGTGTTGTATTTCCCAACAGTAAGGAATGAAGTTGTGGACTCTCCCTGCCTTATGGAAGAAAAAACAGTTTTTCAGAGACAATCCCACTTTATATTATAGAGACAGTCCTGTTTTACATTCTAGAAACAGTCCTGTTTTACATTCTATAGACAGTCCTACTTTACATTCTAGAGACAGTCACACTTTTCATTCTAGAGACAGCCAGTCCTACTTTACGTTTGAGAGACAGTCCCACTTTGTATTCGAGAGACAGTCCCACTTTGTATTCGAGAGACAGTCCCACTTTGTATTTGAGAGACAGTCCCACTATGTATTCGAGTGACAGTCCCACTTTGCATTCTAGAGATAATCCTACTTTACATTCTAGAGACAGTCCCACTTTTCAATTCTAGAACAGTCCTATTTTACATTCTAGAGACAGTCCCACTTTGCATTCTAGAGACAGTCCTACTTTACATTCTAGAGACAGTCCTACTTTACATTCTAGAGACAGTCCCACTTTTCATTCTAGAGACAGTCCCACTTTGCATTCTAGAGACAGTACCGCTTTACATTCTAGAGACAGTCCCACTTTGCATTCTAGAGATAGTCCTACTTTACATTCTAGAGACAGTCCCGCTTTTCAATTCTAGAACAGTCCTATTTTACATTCTAGAGACAGTCCCACTTTGCATTCTAGAGACAGTCCCACTTTGCATTCTAGAGACAGTACCACTTTACATTCTAGAGACAGTCCCACTTTGCATTCCAGAGATAGTCCTACTTTACATTCTAGAGACAGTCCTACTTTACATTCTAGAGACAGTCCCACTTTTCATTCTAGAGATAGTCCTATTTTACATTCTAGAGACAGCCCTACTTTACACTCTAGAGACCGTCCCCCTTTACATTCTAGAGACAGTCCTATTTTACATTATAGAGACAGTCCCACTTACATTATAGAGACAGTCCTACTTTACATTCTAGAGACAGTCCCACTTTACATTTTAGAGAAAGTCCCACTTTTCATTCTAGAGACAGTCCTACTTTACATTCCAGAGACAGTCCCACTTTTCATTCTAGAGACAGTCCTACTTTACATTCTAGAGACCATTCTACTTTTCGTTCTAGAGACAGTCCTAGTTTACATTCTAGAGACAGTCCCACTTTACATTCTAGAGACAGTCCCACTTTACATTCTAGAGACAGTCCCACTTTGCATTCTAGAGATAGTCCTACTTTACATTCTAGAGACAGTACCACTTTACATTCTAGAGACAGTTCCACTTTTCATTCTAGAGATAGTCCTATTTTACATTCTAGAGACCGTCCCACTTTACATTCTAGAGACAGTCCTATTTTACATTATAGAGACAGTACCACTTTACATTCTAGAGACAGTCCTACTTTACATTATAGAGAGTCCCACTTTTCATTCTAGAGACAGTCCTACTTTACATTCCAGAGACAGTCCTACTTTACATTCTAGAGACAGTCCCACTTTACATTCTAGAGACAGTCCTACTTTACATTCTAGAGACGATTGTACTTTTCATTCTAGAGATAGTCCTAGTTTACATTCTAGAGACAATCCCACTTTACATGCACAATGCATCAACAAGTTTTTACTCTGTTTTTATTATGTGGCTTCCAATTTCAAATATGGTACATCTCAATTTCCTATTAAAAAAAAAAAATTCATACAGAAAATCATTTCTATTTTTAATGATCTTTTTCATTCTGAATATATATTCTTATAAGAAACTATCTTTGAGTATAAAAGAATATGTGTGGAGGGAAAAAAATCCATGGGAACTCACATATACTACTTTAACATTTTGCCAAAAAACTTTGGTTCAAAGTAGAAGTTTTCACTTCAATTAGGATCAAAGCTCTGATACAACTGCTATGCCAGAAGCCAGAACACATTGTGCTCCATTTACCAAACTATGGAGGCCGCTCTAGAACCCCTGCGTGCAGGCTTGCATGAGTGAGCCTGCAACCAGCATCCACAAAACGCCTGATAAGTCGGTAGCCCTATCTTAATGCCGAATACACGGGATTGGCTAAAGCACAGTCATGTGGGAACTAACGTGAGAGACCTAAGTAACACTCCAGACATACCAGATACGTGGAGGAAAGACATCCACTACACGCAGCGCATATTACGAGTGGGATACGTAGTTACAGGCTGCAGTAACCGGATGATTGGTTCAGGTTTCCAAAGCTGCCAATTGCCAACGGTAAAAAGGGACTGGTAATGTATCAGTCGCGGACATAAGAAGGTATCTTTATTATTCTATACACAACCGATACATTGTATAGAACGATATCACAACTAAAGAAGACCTTGCAAACCTAACTTTTACATTAAGGTGGTATAGTCTCCATCAAAGTAATTTCCAAGAGACCGGAAATTGCCTATATATGTTATTGGATTTTATAAGAGGAGACGTCCTCAATTTGTTTTGGATATATTTTTAATGTCTTAATAAACCATTAGTAATTTCAGATATTTACGACAATGTTTTGATTTAATTGTGTTGTTTGATGTACCAAAAATAATATATACTTCTCCAATGTATTAACCCCTAAGATGTGGTCTTAAGCCAACTGTTTCTTAACTTCTCCATCACAATTACCCTGGACCGAGTCAACTGGGGTGATTGACAGCCACCAATCTTGGGCATTTGGGTTCCCGTGATCCCAGGTGGACAGGTTCCCTGTTTGGGAATATTGTCTATACTAAAAATGATACATGGAGCCCTTTTTATTTTTGTATTTGAAGCACTGTATCTTATCTTTCAATAACAGTGTGTGGGCCACTAGAAGTATTTAAAAGCATAAAAGTAGTCAAGCACCTTGGTTTACATAAACAATACGATCATATCAGCTAACAACATTAATTGTTCTGCTAGAGTTGCTCTTCTTTGTATTGTTGATCTTCAAAAGCTGAGAACTACTGTAATCACATTTCTAGCCCGCTATGCATGGAATTGTCATCCACTTTATTTCAAGTAGGCCCTTTAATACTTAAAGGGACATTCAAGTCAAAATAAACTTTTTTGATTCAGATAGAGCATGCAGTTTTACGACACTTTCCAATTTACTTCCATTATCAAATTTTGCACAGTCTTTTTATATACACATTTTCTGGGGAACAAGTTGCTACTGAGCATGTGCACAAGCTCACAGGGTATACATATACTAGTCTGTGATTGGCTTATGTCTGTCACATGATACAGGGGCCAGGAAAACAAAATCTACTGCTTCTTGAAATTCAGAGTAGGTGTTATTGTATTGTCTTTTTATTATGCACTTGTTAATTATGCAATTCTACTGTATTGAGTTGTCCTTTAAGAAAGATAAATAATTTAATATAGATTAAAGCATGAAATGTTTTCTCAAATAATTCTATATCACCTCGATTACGAGTTGTGCGTTCATGTTTTAAAGCTGAAAAATAGTAATTTCAGCATTAAAACAGCACCGCAGCCATTACAAGTGTTGACGGTATAGCTGTACCGCAAGTCTTTTAGCCTGTACCGCAACGTCAGTCCCGCACACGTAAAAATTAAGTTTTTTCATTGGACTTTCATAGCGCAGCCATTACAAGTTTTGCGGTCAGGCTAAAAAGCTTGCGTTCCAGCCTATACCGACAAGATCCGTTCCGCAATCTAAAAGCAGTAGTTATGAGTTTTACGCTACAAAACTGTTACATAAAACTCATAACTAAAGTGTTACAATGTGCACTAAACATCCATAAACTACCTATCGACCCCTAAACCGAGGCCTTCCCGCATCGCAAATACTATATTAAAGTTATTAACCCCTAATCTGCCGCTCCCGACATTGCCGACACTAAAAATAATTATTAACAACCCCTATTCCGCCGCTCCCTGACATCGTCACCACTATAATAAAGTTATTAACCCCTAAAACACTGCCCTCCGGCATCGCAAACACTATTTAAATATTATTAACCAGTAATCTGCAGTCCGCCCACATCGCCTCCACTGTACTAAAGATATTAAGCCCTACACCGCCACCACTATAATAAACCTATTAACCCCAATAGAATGAGAGCTGCTTAAATCCTATTGGCTGATTTGAACAGCCAATAGGATTTTAGCAGTTCTAATTCCTATTGGCTGATTCAGATTTTTAAGTCAATAGGAATGCAAGGGACGCCATTTTGAAACGGCTCCCTTGCATTGAAGATTCAGTGTACGGCGGCGACCATATGAAGAGGATGCTCCGCGCCGGATGTCTTCAGGATGGACGCGCTCCGCGCCCCGGGATCAAGATAGAAGATGCTGCCTGGATGAAAATAGAAGAGGCCGTCTGGATGAAGACTTCTCGCCGCCTGGTTGAGGACTTCTTCACCTGGATGAAGATAGAAGAGGCCGTCTGGATGAGGACTTTGCCGCCTAGATGAAGATAGAAGAGGCCATCTAGATGAAGATAGAAGAGGCCGTCTGGATGAAGACTTCTCGCCGCCTGGATGAAGATCGTTCTAGCGGGACTTCAAAAACTGTAAGTGGATCGTCGGGGGTTAGTATTAGTGTTTTTTTTATAGATTAGGGTTTGGGCAGCAAAAGAGCTAAATACCCTTTTAAGGGCAATGCCCATACAAATGCCCTTTTCAGGGCAATGGGTAGATTAGGTTTTTCTTTTTTTTTATTTCGGGTGGTTGTATATTGTTAGGGGTGTTCGTTTTGTTTTGTAGCAAAAGAGCTGTTAACTTTAGGGAAATGCTCTACAAAAGGCCCTTTTAAGGGCTCTTGGTAGTTTATTATAGATTAGGGTTTTTTATTATTATTTTTGTAATTTTAGTGTTTTTTATTTTTGTAATGTTAGGTTTTAGTGTAAGGCAGCTTAGCTTTTATTTCACAGGTAAGTTTGGATTTATTTTAACTAGGTAGTTATTAAATAGTTAATAACTATTTACTAACTAGTCTACCTAGTTAAAGTAAATACAAACTTACCTGTGAAATAAAACCTAAGCTAGCTACAATATAACTTTTAGTTATATTGTAGCTAGCTAAAGTTTTTTTTCACAGGTAAGTATGTATTTAGTTTTAAATAGGTATTATTTAGTTAATAATTGTAAATTTAGTTTAGCTCTATTTTAATTATGTTAAAGTTAGGGGGTGTTAGGGTTAGGTTTAGGGTTACGTTAAGGTTAGGTTTAGGGGTTAATATAGTTTAATTTAGGTTGTTGTGATGTGGGGTGCTGGCTGTTTAGGGGTTAATAGGTTTATTTAGTGGTAGTGATGTGGGAGGCCTGAGGTTTAGGGGTTAATACCTTTATTTAGTGCAGCGATGTTAGGGAGCGGCAGAATAGGGGTTAATAACTTTAATATAGTGGCGGTGATGTTGGGGTTTGGTGGAATAGGGGTTAATAACTTTAGTATAGTGGTGGCAATATCGGGAGGGGCAGATAGGGGTTAATAACTGTAGGTAGGTGGCGGCGATGTCGGGGCCGCAGATTAGGGGTGTTTAAACTTATTTTCCCCATAGACATAGACATCAATGGGGCTGCGTTATGGAGCTTTTCTTTCCGCGATCGTAGGTTTAGACTTTTTTCTGACCCGCTCTCCCCATTGATGTCTATGGGGAAAGCCTGCACGAGCACGTCAAAACAGTGCTTGTATTGTGTGCGTTATGGAGCTTAAAAGAACCATATCACACGCACAAGCCGGCTGTTTGAAAACTTGTAATGGCTGCGCTATAGGGGGTTAAATAACACAACTTTTGTTGCGTTTGTTAATTTCACTATAGCGCGCATAACTCGTAATCTAGCTGTATGTTAGTTATCAAATTGATGAATGGAACAGTCTGGACAGCATAATTGCTATTTCACACTTATTACAAAGAAGCAAGTGTATCCCTGTACTACTGCTCTACTAAAGCTGATCTAACTAACTAGATATGCCCAAATACTTCTATTTTTCATACAACTGAAATAAGCAAGTCTGACTAAATGCCACATAATCATGTATATCTGCAAGCTATTCCAATATTTTAAGCACTCTCTTAAATGTTACAGAATGGGATGCAATTTATAAATTGTTATCTTTCCTTAATAAGGAAGACATTAAATCCTCCCTTGTTGATCAACACGGGCGGCATCTTCTATCTTCATCCATCCGGCGCGGAGGGGCTCCATCTTCAAGACATATGACGCGGAGCATCCTCTTCAAACGACGGCCGACTGAAGAATGAAGGTTCCTTTAAATGACGTCATCCAAGATGGCGTCCCTTCAATTCTGATTGGCTGATAGAATTCTATCAGCCAATCAAAATTAAGGTAGAAAAAATCCTATTGGCTGATGCAATCAGCCAATAGAATGCCAGCTCAATCCTATTGGCTGATTGGATCAGCCAATAGGATTGCACTTCAATCCTATTGGCTGATTGCATCAGCCAATAGGATTTTTTCCACCTTAATTCCGATTGGCTGATAGAATTCTAGCAGCCAATCGTAATTGAAGGGACGCCATCTTGGATGACGTCATTTAAAGGAACCTTCATTCTTCAGTCAGCCGTCGTTTGAAGAGGATGTTCCGCATCGGATGTCTTTAAAATGGAGCCACTCCGCGCCGGATGAAGATAGAAGATGCCGCCTGGATGAAGACTTCTGCCCGTCTGGAGGACCACTTCTGCCCGTCTGGAGGAACACTTCTGCCCGGTTAGGTGAAGACTTCTCAAGGTAGGGTGATCTTCAAGGGGTTAGTGTTAGGTTTTTTTAAGAAGGGAATGGGTGGGTTTTAGAGTAGGGTTGGTTGTGTGGGTGGTGGGTTTTAATGTTGTGGGGGTATTTGTACTTTTTTTTTACAGGTAAAAGAGCGGATTACTTTGGGGCAATGCCCCACAAAAGGCCCTTTTAAGGGCTATTTGTAATTTAGTTTAGGGTAGGGCTTTTTTATTTTGGGGGGCTTTTTTATTTTGTTAGGGGGATTAGAGTAGGTGTAATTAGTTTAAAATTCTTGTAATAATTGTATTATTTTCTGTAATTTAGTGGGGGGGGTTCGTACTTTAGATAATTTATTTAAATTGTAATTAATTGTTTTTAGTTTAGGTAATTAATTTAATTATAGTGTAGTGTTAGGTGTAATTGTAACATAGGTTAGGTTTTATTTTAAAGGTAACTTTGTCTTTATTTTAACTAGGTAGTTATTAATCAGTTAAAGGGACACTGAACCCAAATTTTTTCTATCGTGATTTAGATAGAGCATGCAATGTTAAGCAACTTTCTAATTTACTCCTATTATTAAATTCTTTTCATTCTCTTGGTATCTTTATTTGAAATGCAAGAATGTAAGTTGAGATGCCGGCCCATTTTTGGTGAACACACTGTGTTGTTCTTGCTGATTGGTGGGTAAATTCACCTGCCAATAAAAAGTGCTATCCATGGTTCTAAACCAAAAAAAATAGCTTAAAATAGCTTCTTTATCAAATAAAGTAAGCAAGAGAATGAAGACAAATTGATAATAGGAGTAAATTATAAAGTTGTTTAAAATTGCATGCTCTATCTGAATCACAAAAGAAAAAAATTGGGTTCAGTGTCCCTTTAAAAGGAAATTAAATGCCTAATGCTTTTGTGTAATAATTGTGATTTTGCTCTTAAAAAGTAAATTCTATAGCCTGCAAATACTGCAAAACAAACAGCTGGTTAGGTCACAGACTTTGCTTTTTGGCCTCTCTAGGCATTTAAGGCTAAATTTATCAAGCCCTTGGCCTCTCTGCGACTGCAGGTTCTCACAAGAGAACCTGTATTCACAATTTATCAAGCAGTAGTCATCAGACCGCTGCTTCCTAGCCACTTCTTCACCTCTTAGGTGGAGAATTTTAATCTCTCCAGTCGGACCAGCCAATCACGCGCGGGCAGGGAGCAACATTGCACGGAATAGCAAAATAGCGCTTGCGTGTAATGTTAAATTCCATCAACAGCGAGCTGTGGAGGAGAGGGGCGCATGTAGTTTGATAAATCAAGCCCATAATGTCCCATTCACACATAAACAGGATGTTCTTCTGTAAAGTATAACCACAACCTGATTAAAGGAAAAAAATAGACTTTCATGATTCAAGCAATTTTTTTTAGAAAACTTTTCAATTCATTTCCATTATCAAAATATACACAATCTTTTTATATGCACACTTTCTGAGGTAACAGCTCCGACTGAGCATGTGCAAGATTCACATAATATATATGCATTTTTTGATTGGCTGATTACTATCACATGATGCAGGGGAAAGGATAATTAAACTAACTTTTGGAATATGTCAGAAAAAAAAACTACCACTCATTTGAAATCCAGACTAAGCAATATTGCATTGTCTTTTTATTATGTGTTTGTTGATTATGCCGTTCTATTGTTTGTTGATTATGCCGTTCTATTGTATTTAATGGTCATTTAATTATTTAAAAACACGTGTCCCCATTTTTAAATTTAATCAATGTACAATTTAATCTATGCAACCTACATTTAACATTTAAAGGGGCAGTCTGCACCAAAATAGTTATTGTTTAAAAAGATAGATAACTCCTTTACTACCCATTCCCCAGCTTTGAACAACCAACATTGTTATATTAACATACTTTATAACATTTAAACCTCTAAATTCCTGCCTGTTTCTAATCCACTATGGACAGTATTTTATCACATGCTTTTTTATTAGCTTTTCACAACAAGAGACTGTTAATTCATGTGTGCCATATACAATGTGCTCACGCCCGTGGAGTTGTGCAGGACACAGCATCTATTCAAGTCAATAGATAATAAATAAATATCTATATGATAAGGGGACAGTCTGCAGAGGTTTAGATACAAGGTAATCACAAAGGTTAAAAAGTATATTAATATAACAGTGTTGGCTGTGCAAAACTGGGGAATGGGTAATAAAGGGATTACATGTTGGACTAGACTGTCCCTTTAATAAAAATTATATTTATTAAGTTTATTTCTTATGGTTTAAGATTTTTCTTTACAGCCTGAACATATTACAAAAAAACATGCATTTAGCACTGGCCTCTCACAAAACATTGTTCCATAAACAATCCTGTGTTATCTGTGTTATCAATACTCCCTTCCCTGGTGCAGACGGCCTTTGATTACAAATGTCCAAAAGTTGAGCTAGTTAGAAATAATCAAACAATAAGAGGAATAAACAAAAGAAATAATAACAAGCACAGCCCCGCCTGGCATATCTATAAAGTTTATATACTTATTTTACAATTATATGTCAGTTCAAAGTCTGTTTTTGTCTATGCTACTGCTCCATCCTGGTGAGATTACACTAAGGAGTGAATAAATATTGTAGGGAATGGTGCTTGCAAGGTCAAAAGCATATAGTGAGCCACTCTACGCAGTCAGTTCAGGTAGCTCACAGGTGATTAGGGGCTCCATCCTTTGCAAAGGGACATTTCAAGGATGTTGCCTATTAGTTTATCTTTGACATGGCTGATTTTCTTTTCTGTTTGTGTGTGTTTGTGTCTGTGTGTGTGTGTGTGCCTATATTATGTAATATACTTTATTTTAAATACATTTAAAGGGACAGGAAACCCCAACATTTCCTTTCATTATTCAGATAGAAAATACATTTCTAATCAACTTTTCAGTTTACTTCTATTATAAAATTTGCTTCGTTCTTTTGTCATCCTTTGCTGAATGAACACTGGCAGCTAGCTGACCACATCTAGTTAACCAATCACAAGAGGCAAATGTGTACAGGCACAAACCAGCAGCTAGCGCCCACTAGTGTAGGATATGTGCACGTTCAATTTCAAGAGAACAAAGCACTTTTAAAAATAAAATAGAAGTAAATTTACGTGTCTTAAATGACAGGCACTATCTGATTCATGCAAGTTTAATTTTGACTTTACAATCCCTTTAATGTATTTGCTATGGGGTTAACTCATGCCCTTACCTTTGTTAGCATCCATGTTTATTCCAGCTCCATATTTTCCTGTCAGCTGATTTACAATAAAACATGGTATTCCACAGATTTAGATTTTTTTTTCTTCCTTGTGAAAAAATCCATCTTTCAAGGGGCTTCAAGCTATGCAACCTTCCAGTTTAACTTTAACCAACAAATGCAACTGATGACAGAAATTTATTTTTGATTTTCCAAAACAGCTACTAATCATTCATGTTTTCCTAGTCACCAGCTTCCTCTGCTTTAACCTTTTCCTTTATAATACTGGTTTAAAAATGTATTTGAAACACATGAGTTTTCTAAACATATAAAGCACACTGAAGAAGTAAAATGTCATTGGCTCCTTGGCTAAGCGGGTTTGGTATTGCAGGCTTTATGCCGTATATTTTGCTCATGACATAATTGGTTGTTTCTTTTTTCAGACATTCTTTTTTTTATCACTATATAATCAATGTCCAAGGATAATGGGTGCATAGTTAATGGATTCTTTATTGGCCTCTTCCTTTTTTTAGATCTTCTAATGTGGAGTGCTGCTTGCCAGCAGGGGACATTACCTCCTATTCCATTAACTTGTTGAATTTTAAAGGGATAGGAAGGTCAAAATGAATTAAATGTGCATGGATGCATTTACATTTTAAAAAGAAGCATTTTGCAATATACTTCAATAAGCAAAAGTGCTTCTAGGAAAATGTATTACTGTTTTTCAGCAGCATACGCACATATGCTCAGAGGGTCCGTGCACCAGCATTCAAACATCAGGGAGACACAAATTAGGGGGCCGAATTATTAAGCTGCGATTGCAACCACTGCTCCTTAACTTATCCGCCACCTCTTAGGTGGTGGACAGCAATCATTCGATCAGATTCGATTGGATGATTGACACCCCCTGTTAGCGGTTGAATGGCTGTGAATCTGCAGGGGCGGCATTGCACAAGCATTTCACTAGAAATGCTTGTGCAATGTTAAATGCCGACAGCCTATGCTGTCGGCATTTAGCGATGTCGGGCGGACATGATCCACTAAAGCGGATCATGTCCAACCGCATCTTAATAAATCGGCCCCTAGGTCTTCACTGATGCAATGCACACAACCATAAGCTCTCTGAGCAGGCATGGTATTTGAATCCAGACCCTTTAGTCACAGATGCTGAAACAGTAATAACTTTTACAAGATGCATTTTTGCTAATGGAAGTATATTGTAAATTGCATTTATGTCCATTTCAATATTGACATTTCTATCTCTTTTAAACAGACTTCATATAGAAGATTTTCTAGTTAGCTGTAGCTAATGGGAGATCCTAGAATATTCATTTTGGGGTTTAAAAAAGTTGCTATATATCAATGATGCAGGGTGACAGGTGAGGAACCTCATTTGCCTTTATATTTGTAAAAATCACACTTCTTCATTTAACCCTCTACTTCATCTGCACAGAAAACTACCTCAAAATGTAGGGCAGCTGGTAGCTTTCAGGTTCGGGGATACTACAGTAATTAATGAGGGTGAAAGTGTCATCCAGCAACACCTAGAGGCACCTCTAGCAATAGCACCACTCCAATGATTTCCACTTCCCTTGTGCACAACATTGCTGATTGGAACAAAGACTTGAAGAGGAATGGTACATGCACATAATAAATATTCTTTTGAAATGAGTGTCTTTTTTTTTTCTCTTCAGCAGCTAATGTATCATCCTGATTGTCAGAAGTATACAAAATGTATGTCTTGGATTTCTGATCATTCTTCTCTATCCTCATTACAAATTTCATATTCTTCATTTTAGTGTTGTTTTTTGTTTGTTTGTTTGTTTTTTTGGGGGGTTGCATTCAGCAACAGCTGGTCAAGCATTTCAGCAATAACAGCTTGTCCATAACAATCAGTCTGATTCTGGCCTAGTGTTGTGGGAATCTGACACCTCTTCTTTGTTTGAACTGTCCAGGATAAAATACCAGAATAGCCATTTTGTCCCCTTTTTAATTGCATAATTTCCAGGTTTCCATTGCTTGCTCAATTTAACATAGTGGTTTTATAGCACTTGAAGTGAGAGTTTACAGAGGCTTTATTCACAGCTTGATCCAAATCATCTGTTTAAATCCTCTCTCCTTCAACATGAGATGGAAGCACCTTTTCTATTTCATATTTTCAATTTCACTCCCTTCCTACTAAACAGTTCTGTCCACACAGCTGGCTACATATCTGACACAAGGGGCTACTTAACATGCAACCTCCACTGCAAGTAACTAACACTTTAGCCATTATTGCGGAATCGCTGCTGGTGGCGCTTAAACTACATCAGTGAATATTCTGCACATTGATCAAATTAGCTAGAAAATAGATATTAAAGGGACAGTCTACAATCAAATTGTTATTGTTTTAAAAGATATATAATCCCTTTATTACCCATTCCCCAGTTTTGCATAACCAACACAGTTATATTAATATACTTTTTACCTCCGTGATTACCTTGTATCTAGGAACCTTCATCCAGCCCCCTGATCACATGACTGTGACTGTTTATTATCTATTGACTTGCATTTAGTATTGTCTTGTGCTAACTCTTAAATAACTCCCTGTGCATTAACACAGTGTTATCTATATGACCCACATGAACTTATCAGTCTCTTGTTGTGAAAAGGAATTTAAAAAAAATTGATAAGAGGCAGGCCTCCAAGGGCTTAGAAATTAGCATATGAGCCTACCTAGATTTTGTTTCAAATAAGAATACAAAGAGAACAAAGCAAATTTGATGATAAAAGTACATTGGAAAGTTAATTAAAATTACAAGTCCTATATGAATAATGAAAGTTTAATTTTGACTAGACTGTCCCTTTAAATTCAAAAGGGCCTTCTGGTCTCTTGCTAGACATGTGAGTATGGTGCAATATCCCATGACAGCAGAAGGATTAGTGCACTGCCATGTGACCACGGGGTTTTAGAATGTTCCTGGGCAACAGTGGTGCATGTTGGGGACATTATGGGGACAGAATAAAGAGAAAGAAAGGAAGAAGTGTGGAGAGCATAAAGAGAGAGGAATACACAGAAAATAATGGGAATGACCAAATGGAAAAAGAGGATGAAAAGGAGTGAACAAGGAGATGTAAATAGGAGAAAGAAGGAAACCAAAGAAAATGAAATGAAATAATAAAATAACGCGGCTGAAGTAAATTACTGTGGAAAAGTTCTGTTTGAATCTAAATGTCATATCTTAAACTTCATTAATTACATGTTTCCCATAATGCTTTTGTTGTCTATTTATATAAGAACACAGAATTGTGTAATGATTAAGCAAAATGTATGGGGGGGGTTTTCATATTAAATGAAGAAAAATTGATTTGAACAATTTAAGAATGTAACTAAGGCCTAGTTTATATTGCTGTGTAAACTGGTGGCAACATTAAAACATCTCCATAGACTTTAATGGAGATGTTTTATGTTACCACAGGATTAGACAGTTACAACTGCAATATGAATTAGGTCTACGTTTAGTCAATTAAACCGTTAATGGGTTAAATGCAGCTCTAGACTGGCAATGTGCTGCTATTACTGAGTTGAACATGTTAATTAGTAGTAATTAACATGATTGAGTCAGCAACACTGTTCAGGTTCCATCAACTAGTAAATTCCCAGCCAGAGCTAACTTTAAACTGTGTTTAACCTCTTACATGGATCTGTTCAACCAATGAAATGCTGTAGCACAATAGAAAATTGTATTACTAAATCTTATACAGCAACTAAAAAATATCAATACTGGCTCACATCTGCAACACCATTTGTAAGTAATTTTTTTATATATATATATATATATATATATATATATATACACTGTATACTGTATGTACACACACATATGCTTTGTAGGTAGGCTCAGGAACAGCAATGTACCACTGTGTGCTAGCTGCTAATTTGTGGCTGCATATATATGCCTTTTGTCATTGGCTCTCCCAGTGTGTTTTAGCTGATATTTCAACAAAGGATAATTAGAGAAGGAAAAAAAATGATAAGTAAATTGGAAAGTTGTTTAAAATTGTAACCGTTATCTGTATCATGAAAGAGAAAAATGTAGTTTCAAGTCCCTTTAACTCTTGATTTCCAGAAAGTACGGGCAAGTACGCAATAAAAAAATAAATCTTCAGATCTCAGATCGTCATGAAAATGGAGGCGGAGAGGGAGGATAAGAGGCAGACCAGTGTGTGGCCGTGGGCAGACCTGAGAATGCCTGCAAAACGGCCATTTTGGAAGCGATTGAAGAGTGTGTGGGAGTCATCTGGGAGTGTTGCGGCGGTGGTCAAGCGGTGGTGTGGCGGTGGGACAGCTCAAAGTTGTGAGCAATAAAGTGAAAATTGTAAAAAAAACTTTAAAGTGCCTTACTGATTTTTTTGGATTTTTTTTTAACTTCTGTGACGCTTAACATTGAGTTTGATTACATATTACAATAATACAATATATTTCATTTATAAATGTTCATTAAGGGTTGCTTGTAGGATGTATTGTGAAGTGAATTGTAAAATATAATATATTCAACATAATGTTACCAAAATATATATAAATAATATCTACTACGTACTGCTCTATCTCTATCTGGTAGATAGATTATAGAGAATGAATGATATATAGAGTTACTTACTAGATAGATAGATGATAAATGTAATATATTTATTATTTATATTTATTTAATATATAATTTAGTTGAGTCAAGTGTAGATTCCCAGAAGATAGAACAACAAGTTTTTTTTATTTTTGTATTTTTCCTCTAATTATAATTGTTATTTTTTTATGCTCCAATAGTGTATTGGACATTGATAAACATGCACTGTAAGATTCTGTAGTGTTAAATAAACGTTTTTATTGAAAAATTAAGGTGTTATAGTAATTTTTAATAAAATTGCGATTAATTTGCAATCGCGTTATTTTTTTATTTTTTTTACAACTCGATTCCCCCCCCCCATATCGCCCAGCCCCTGCTGATTTTGTACGTTTGCCCACTGACAAATGATCAGTCTATAATTTTAATGGTAGGTTTATTTGTACAGTGAGAGACAGAATAACAACAACAAAAAATCCAGAAAAACATATTTCAAAAAAGTTATAAATTGATTTGCATTTTAATGAGTGAAATACGTATTTGATCCCCTATCAATCAGCAAGATTTCTGTCTCCCAGGTATCTTTTATAAAGGTAACAAGCTTGTTACTTGTATAAAAACACCTGTCTACAAAAGCAATTAATCAATCAGATTCCAAACTCTCCACCATGTCTAAGACCAAAGAGCTGTCCAAGGATGTCAGCGATAAGATTGTAGACCTACACAAAGCTGGAATGGGCTTCAAGACCATCGCCAAGCAGCTTGGTGAGAAGGTGACAACAGTTGGTGCAATTATTCGCAAATGGAAGAAACACAAAATAACTGTCAATCTACCTCAGTCTGGGGCTCCATGCAAGATCTCACCTTGTGGAGTTTCAATGATCATGAGAACGGTGAGGAATCAACCCAGAACTACACGGGAGCATCTTGTCAATGATCTCAAGGCAGCTGGGACCATAGTCACCAAGAAAACAATTGGTAAGACACTACGCCTTGAAGGACTGAAATCCTGCAGCGCCCGCAAGGTCCCCTTGTTTAAGAAAGCACATGTACAGGCCCGTCTGAAGCTTGCCAATGAACATCTAAATAATTCAGAGGAGAACTGGGTGAAAGTGTTGTGGTCAGATAAGACCAAAACCAAGCTCTTTACATCAACTCAAATCGCCGTGTTTGGAGGAGGAGGAATGCGGTCTATGACCCCAATCCCCACCGTCAAACATGGAGGTGGAAACATTGTGCTTTGGGGGGGGGGGTTCTGCTAAGGGACAGGGTCATGTACTGTTAAATCTTGGGTGAGAACCTCCTTCCCTCAGCCAGGGCATTGAAAATGGGTCGTGGATGGGTATTCCAGCATGACGATGACCCAAAACACACGGCCAAGGCAACAAAGCAGTGGCTCAAGAAGAAGCACATTAAGGTCCTGGAGTGGCCCAGGCAGTCTCCAGAACTTAATCCCATAGAAAATCTGTGGAGGGAGCTGAAGGTTCCAGTTGCCAAACGTCAGCCTCAAAACCTTAATGAATTGGAGAGGATCTGCAAAGATTAGTGGGACAAAATCCCTCCTGAGATGTGTGCAAACCTGGTGGCCAACTACAAGAAACGTCTGACCTCTGTGATTGCCAAAAAGGGTTTTGCCACTAAGTACTAAGTCATGTTTTGCAAAGGGGTCAAATACTTATTTCACTCATTAAAATGCAAATCAATATATAACTTTTTTGAAATGCATTTTTCTTGATTTTTTGTTGTTATTCTCACTGTTCAAATAAACCTACCATTAAAATTATAGACTGATCATTTCTTTGTCAGTGGGCAAACTTACAAAATCAGCAGAGGATCAAATAATTTTTTCCCTCACTGTACGTATCTCTTGTGTGGAAAAAAAAGTTTTAGGCAAGTGTGAAAAAATGCTGTTAAGTAAGAAGGCTTTCAGAGGTATTAATTTTGTATTTTTATCAATTAACAAAGTGCAAATTGAGTGAACAGAAGAAAAGGCTAAATAAAAATCAACATTTGGTGTGATCACCATTGCCTTTAAAACAGCATCAATTATTCTAGGTACACTTGCATACAGTTTTTTAAGGAACTTGGCAGGTACGTTCTTCCAAACATCTTGGAGAACTAACCACAGTTCTTCTTTGGATTTAAACAGCCTCAGTTGCTTTACACTGAAGATAGTTCTTAATGATTTTTGCTGTATGATTGGGGTCATTGTCATACTTCAGAATAAATTTGGGGTCAATAAATTGCCGCACTGCATGATGGATAAATATATGCCTGTACTTCTCATCATTGAGGAAACCATTAATTCAGACCAGATCCCCAACTTCATTTCCATAAATGTAGTCCCAAACTTGCAAGGAACCTCCACCATTCTTCACACTGTTGCCTGCAGACACTCATTCTTGTACCACTCTCCAGCTCTTCGGAAAGCAAGCTGCCGGCCTTCTAAAGCCAAATATTTCAAATTTTGACTTACTAGTCCAGAGCACCTGCTGCCATTTGTATGCACCCCAGTTCCTGTGTCTTTGGCATAGTTGAGTAACTTGGCCTTATTTCCATGTTAGAAGTTTGGCATTTTGGCCTCTTCTGACCAAACTTCTCTAGACAGTAGATGGGTGTACCAAAGTCCCACTGGTTTCTGCCAGTTCTGAGCTTTTGGAACTGCTGGACATCTTCCAATTGTAAAGGGAAGTAAGCATGACGTGTCTTTCATCTGCTGCACTATGCTTCCTTGGCCAACCACTGATTCTACAGTCCTTAATGATGACTGTTTCTTTATGCTTCTTCGGAAGAGCATGGACAGCACATCTGGAAATCACTGTCTGCCTTGAAATTTCTGCCTCAGAGAGACCTTGCTTATGCAGTATTACTACCTTGTGTCTTGGTGCTGTGCTCAGTCTTGCCATGGTGTATGACTTGACATTAAACTATCTTCAGCAAAATAACCTTGTAAGCAGAGTTTGGCTGTTCCTCACCCAGTTGTATTTCTCCTCCACAGTAGTTTTTGTTTCATTTAATGATTGAACCTACATATTAAACTGATGATCATTAGCACTTGTTTGGTATAATTGTTTAATCATTCACATTACTATATGCCTACAATATCCCTGACTTTGCACAAGTGTACTTAAAATAATTTAAGTTACTTTGAAGGGAAAGGGTGGTCAAATTGATTTGATTTAGATCTTTCTTCTGTTCACTCACTTTGCATTTTGTTAATTGATAAAAAAAAATAAACTGTTAACATGTCTATTTTTGAAATCATTCCCACTTAACAGCATTTTTTCCCACCTGTCAAAAAAATAATAATAATAATAATAATAAAAATGTATATATTTATATACAGAATATATATATATATATATATATATATATATATATATATATATATATATATATATATATATACACACACACACATACACACCTCCCCCTGCCCAATGATTACTGGGCCCTGAAGAAGTCCAGCTAAAATTTGCCTGGCCTAGACATCACTTGGGTTGAGAACCACTGCTCTAATGCTTTTGAGCTCATTATTATTACACTACTGTCTTACACTGAGATGTGTGTTTAAAGGGACAGTATACACCAATTTTCATATACAGTAACTGCATGTAATAGACACTACTATAAAGAATAATATGTACATATACTGATATATAAATCCAGTATAAAACAGTTTTAAAACTTACTTAGAAGCTTCCAGTTTAGCTCTGTTTTAAAAGGTTACTGGAACACCCACTGCAAGTGGGAAATATCAGACCCTCCCCCTTACTTTGCATATGAAAACACCCTTTACACAAACAGAAGTAAGCTGGAGTAGGTATACGTTTAGGTATTCTCCTAAAAAGTTGGGGCTTGGATAGGAGTCAGAGAAATCAGAGCAATGTTATTTAAAAATAAGCAAAAAAACCTGTTATGGGCTATATAAATAGATCATCTACAAAACATTTATGCAAAGAAAAAACGAGTGTATAATGTCCCTATAATCCCTCACAAACAAATTAAATTCAGCCCCAGGATGGCAATGTACTACAAATATGGTCACAGGTTGTCGCTACAAATAAAAAAGCTGTTTTTGGCAAAGTGCAGCATTTTTTAAAACCCTATGTCACAGATTTGTGTTTTCGGCCTCTCTAGGGAGCATAAGACAAAGCACAATTTTTACACAAAAGCAAGAACCATTTAGTGTCCCTTAAACTGTTACTCATACCCAATATTGTAACACATTTAAATGCTGATCTTTCACGTGCAATAGAAATAAGAACAAAGGCTCTTTTCCATTTACTGCCTTGGCGAAAAAAAGGAGTTTGCTGCAGCAGCCAAGTCTAATTAAGAAAAGGAAGTTATCTCAGAGCCTAAAAGGAAAAATTATGAGGAAACGCACCAGTCCCTGACTTCCTCTGTTGACCTGTTCATATAAAATTCTTAAACCTGAAAAACAGAAGATTTTTTATTTCTGCTTCATCACACTTGGTTTTTGGTCAATAAGTTATTATTCTATTACTACTTGTTTATATAAATATTATTTCTAAGGCAAGTCTGTCAGGTGTATGATTCATGTGGCATTCCAATGTAATCAGAAGCACGTCCCCTTGATAAATACTCTGGATATAATATTTAAACCATAAAAATAACATGCACTTTGCTAATTGCAGTATTTTAGTTCCTCACCAAAAAATGTTTCAAACTTGTGAGGAGGTTGGGTTATGACTCAGAGGTCTAAAGTAAATGCCAGGAAGCTGATTAGCAACAATAGTTATTCCATAAGAGGAAGTTGTCTCATAAATCTTAGGGTGCAGCGCAGAATAGAAGCAGTCACTGATCATATACAGTAGCCTAAAGCATGTGACAATCCCATAAAATGCAAGTAAAAACAAAACCGTGATGCATATGACCTGGACGTCAAATAAACTTGTATATTTTTGTAGCATTTACTTTCCCATATTTCTCATTTATTTTCTTCCTAGGTGTTTTTTTCCACCTCCCTCAGACTTCAGCTGTTATCCTTATTTGTGGCTTGTGTGACAAGTTTTAAAGAGACAATGTCAGGTAAAAAAAACATGGTATAACTAATTTTAAAGGGACATTAACTAGGTGTTAAATCATTTTGCTGTGGTTAATCCCATAGGTTTAGACAAGAAACAGTGCAAAAAATAATAATAATCTAATACAGAGCTAGAGCTGCAACAACAAATCGTTATAATCGATAATAATCGATTATGAAAATAGTTGTTAACAAATCTCATAATCGATTAGTTGGTTTGCAATTAGTTGGTCTGTGCACAACTCCAGCTACTTCACTCCACTGAGCTCCTGCACATGGTATTGTGTTTTATGGTTAGGTCCTTAACCTAAAGGACGTCTACAGACGTATGCTTTTAACCTTTTCAGGACAGTATATGTTTACAACTACCCCTGGCTTATGTGCAACCCAGATATAATAGGAGTCATCATTTGGATTGTTTATATTAAATCAGGTGATTTGGAACTATGCTTTGCATGATATAGTGCTGAGCTTGTTATCTACACCTTGCCCCTAGAATTGATGGGAGTTATTTAAATTGATGTGCACTATTATCTGTTTGCACAATTATTAGCGGATTGCTTGCTATTGCTGATTATATGTACTGTATAAATAAATGTGTAAGGCTTTGTCCTGTTATTGATATATAGTCCTTAGCGCTTTTGATTTGTTTTTTATTGTTTTTTTTATATTTTTAATCAATTGTGATATGTACCAGATTCAACCTTTACTATATATCTGTTATTTTTAGAGCAGACTAGATATTTTCACCTAACCTTATAGCTGGTTATTTAGCATTGCATATAGATATTCAAGATATTTTTTATGTTAGAATGAAGTCAAGGGTTACTTTATTAAGAGGCGCCTTGCCAAGGTGGAAGTACTACCTATTTTCAAACAGTTTTTGTTTTTGTTTTGCTTAATTATAAAAATGTGCTCTGCTGCTTAAAAATTGGCCAAAAGTTGTGTTAAAGGGACATGAAACCCACATTTTTAAACAACTTTCTAATTTACTTCTATTATCTAATTTGTTTCATTCTCTTAGTATAATTTGTTGAAGGAGCAGCAATGTACTAATGGTTTCTAACTGAACACATGTGTGAGCCAATCACAATCGATATATATATGCAGCCACCAATCAACAGCTAGAACCTAGGTTATCTGCTGCTCCTGAGCTTGCCTAGATAAATATTTCAGCAAAGAATAACAAGAGAAGGAAGCAAATTAAATAATAGAAGTAAATTGGAAAATTGTTTAAAATTGTTTTCTCTATCTGAATCATGAAATAAAATGTTTGGGTTTCATGTCCTTTTAATGTAAAGTTTATGTCTGTAGTGGGGAAACAGGAAGGCGCCAATAGGGTGATAACGTAAAGAACCCTGACAAGTAGGTAAAAGGAAAAGGGTACTCACAAGCAGGGCGGCACTTGGACGTGCCTAACAAAGCAGGCCGGGACCTCAGCGTCGCCCGGAAGACTCACAACGGCAACAACCAATCCTCGAGCCGGACCAAGTTCCGTGTGGCCAATCAGGAGCGCTGGATACTAACACACCCTCCTCTTCGTATGCCGAATCCGAACACTGGCAGAAGGGTAGGGGATAGTGATATACCGTGTGTGACTCTCTCGAATACCGAGAGTTGAATAACACAGGCCAACAGATTGGAAAGAGGAAGGAGCAAACTCCAGCAAAGTTGATTAAAACAATTTATTAAAAAGTTTTAAAAACAATGCATAAAAGCAACGCGTTTCTCGGCTACACAGAGCCGTTTCATCAGGCTGTTATACACATTCTAAAATGCCTACTGCTTTAAACACTTCCTCTAACCAATCAAAACACTTGAAATTTCCACACCCCCTCCCCACCTTAGCGTGCGTGTCAGCCACAGCTGATATGGAGAGTGCAAGGATACTTATGCGTTCAACTTAAAAACCAACAATTTAATATCACCTTATATTTAGTGTCTATTCTAATTCAACATTATATTATTGCTCACATCACAACTGGGATCAATTACGGTTGTTACGATTTTTCATATGTGTTTCATGTTAATATACATAACAAATATTCACAAATGAACATTCACTTCAGGGTTAAATACACCAAAGATCTTGCACATTAGCCATTGATCGGAGCTGGACTTATATAGTATTCTTAATTGGTCAAATAACAAATAAATAAATATTGCTCCTCATTAAAAACTAACAGATTATACAGTTTATACAGTTCACCAATATAGCACACAATAAATGCTCAATCACAGTAGATAAATTAATCAATACCAAACCGATAGAACATTATTTAATCTCTAAACTGATCTTGGAATGTGTTCAATGGGAGTTATTTGTAGACAATGTAAATTTCCACTATGTTTGGTGTTACAATGTCGTGGTACACTATGTAATTTGAAGTTCTTTTTGATGTTTCTAAAGTGTTCTGACCACCTAATGCTCAAGCGTCTGCAGGTGCGCCCTACGTATTGAAACCCACAAATGCAGGACAATAAATAAATCACATAATTCGACGCGCATGTCATCCGATAACTCATTTTATACGTTTTGGAAGTTGTATTTGATTTAAACGTATCTACATTATGTGTTATAAAGTCACACATTTTACATTTTTTATGGTTACATTTGAAACTGCCCTTTCTTTGTGTTTTACAGATAATGTCATTGGCCTTATTGGTGTTGCTACTAGTCATGTGGGTCCTATTTTTAACCACTTTACTAGGTGCCAAAATCCTTTTTAAATTGGGTGCTCTTTTGTAAACAATAGTGGGTTTATTATCCAACAGTGGGCCTAAGATAGGATCTTTTAATAGAATTTTCCAGTGTTTCATAATACTCTTTTTGATTATACTGTGATTACAATTATATTCAGCAATGAACATGGTCCTATTGCCCATGCCCACCTGAGTTTGTGTGTCTACTACCTTTTTCTCGAAATATTTATTTCTGTCATCATTTTTTGCCCTATTAAAGGCACTGGTGATAATATGTTCTGGATATTTTTTCTCTTCAAATCTATCTTTGAGGATTTTACTCTGTATCTCATAATCTGTTAGACTACTGCAGTTCCTGCGAACTCGCTTGAACTGCCCATATGGTACATTTCTTTTCCAAGGTAGGTGATGATTGCTTCTAAAGTCCAAATAACTGTTGCAATCAACCTGCTTGAAATGAGTACTGGTTGAAATCCTACCCTCAGTGAAACTTAACTCTAAGTCCAGAAATACAACAGTATTAGAGTCTATTGTGCTGGTGAATTTTATGCCTTTATTGTTACTATTCAAATGTTTCACAAAGTCTTCAGCTAGCAGTCTATCACCCTTCCACACCACGACCAGATCGTCTATATACCTGCCATAGTATACCAGGTTCGCCCCAAACGCAGAGTTGTAGATATATTGTTGTTCAAATGATCCCATAAAAAGGTTGGCGTAACTTGGGGCGAACCTGGTACCCATGGCCGTCCCTTTTATTTGGAGGTAATAATCCTCCTGGTAGACGAAATAGTTGTGGTGTAAGATAAATGATATTAATGACAAGATAAAATGTTTCTGAGTGTCTGGTAAATACATGCCTGTTTCCAAAAAACTGGAAACCGCTTGTAGTCCAAGACTGTGTGATATATTAGAATATAAGGCTTGAACATCACACGTGATCCAAATTAAGTCCTGTGTAATATTAATCTGCTCTAGTTTATTTATGAGGTCTGAAGAATCTCGTATGTAAGATTCAAGACCGACGACATATTTTTGCAGGAAGAAGTCGACATATGAAGATGCATTATCTGTTAGGCTGCCTATTCCCGATATTATCGGGCGGCCAGGGGGGCATCTGGGGTCTTTGTGCAGCTTTGGTAAATGGTAGTAAAATGCACGATTTGGCTCTATAGGGATAAGGTAATCTTTTTCTTTTTTGGTGACAATTCCTTCTTTAAACGCACCCTCTACTAAATCCCTTAAAGTCGCCAAAAATTTGGAGGTAGGATCGAAAGTCATTTTGGTATAATAATTTTTGTCATTCAGGATCCTATCGGACTCCATAAGGTAGTCCCCAAGATCCTGGATGGCAATCCCTCCGCCTTTATCGGCTTGTCTAATTACTATAGATTTATTATTTTTTAACATTTCTAAAGCACGTTTCTCGTTCCCAAACAGGTTCCCTTTACCATTGATACCCTTCGGCAATTGATCAAATTCATCGCTAACCAGCTGCCTGAAAATCTCTATATGGGCATTATTTGCTAGTTTAGGGGTGAAATTGGATTTGTTCCTCAAACATGTATGTACAAAACCTTCACATAAATGATCAAGTAGAGATTCAGGTTCATACACCGGAGTTGTTTGGTTATTAAGCCTAGAATCCATTGAATCTGTCAAAATTGGTCTATTACCATCATCTTTAATTTTCTTTTCTGCAAAATATTTCTGCATCGAAAGTTTTTGTGTGAACCTATTAAGATCTACAAAAAGTGAAAACATGTTATGTGTATTGGACGGGCTAAAGGAAAGCCCCTTTCCTAGGACCCTGATCTCATCATTGGTCAGAGGATGAGAAGACAAATTATAGATCCCACTACCTAGGGCCTGTAGTCGTGCCTTTTTGAGGGCTGTGTTTCTTCCTCTACATCCTCGTTTATGTGAGGTCTTTTTCCTTTGTATGAGGGAGTAAGGCTGACTACAGGCTCTAGGTAGCTCGCAATCTTTTTTTGTTTCCAGACCGGTTGTCTGGGGCGTTGATCTAAAAAATGTTGTTGTGAAGTTGCAGATTGTGGTATACTGTTAGCTTCACTATTATCAAAATGTCTTGTATCATATTCGTGCGGATCTAAATTATTAAGTGCTTGGAACCTATTAGAGGTACTAGCCTCAATAAAGTTGTAATCTCTCCTATCTCCAGGAGATTCAGAGTTCATCTCCCCTAATGTAGATCTTAGATAGGTTTGTTGATTTTTGGGAGTGGACTTCATGTTATACCATTGCTCATTCTCATGAGATTTATACCGATTGGATTGCTCGAAAGGGTTATTTGCCCTATTAAAATGTCTGAAGTTTATATTTGTAACACGCAGTATGTGGATTCTATTTAAAATATAGGAAACAATTATTGATTTTTTTTATCCGATTAGTCGATTAATCGAAAAAATAATCGATTATGAAAATAATCGTTAGTTGTAGCCCTATGTACCAGAGCATTTTATTATTTCAACAGACTCTAAAGTCAAACATTTTCTTTCATGATTCAGATAGCGCACAATTTAAAAAACAATCAATTTATTTATTTTATCGAATTCGGCACAATTTTTTTTATCTGCACAATTTCTTAGGCATCAGCTCCTACTGAGTATGTGCAAGAGTTCACAGTCTATATGAATATGAGTCTTATTGGCTGATTTATGTCACATGATACAGGGGGCCAGCAAATGGAAGAAAGCTAAAATGTAGCAAACAAAAACATAATGTATTATTATCTGATAAATTCCTTTCTTGTTTGGTGGTGATAGTCCATGAAAATCCTTAATTGTGGGAATTTATCTCCTGGCCATCAAGAGGAGGCAAAGATACCTCACAACAATGCTTTAAGGGGTCGATTTATCAAAGGCTTTGCAAGTCTTTCGACCCACTATGGCTGCAGGTTCTCACAAGAGAACCTGCACGCTGTATTTAACAAGCAGCGATCATCAAACCGCTGCTTCCCTAATCTATCGCCACCTCTAAAGTGGCAAGATTCAGTCTCCACGGTCTAGTCCGACTGGGGAAATTGACAGCTCCTGCCTGTGCGTGAATGGCTGTGCACGGGAAGGGGGTAGGATTGCACTTGATTGCAATAGCGCTCGTGTGCAATGCTGAATTCTGCCAGGGGAATTCAGCCCGCCAGAGGCAAGTTGTGGCGGACCGAGACGCGTTTGTGTCCCCCTCTCCGCCTCAGCTTGATAAATCGCCCTCTAAGTGTTCTTCCCACTTCCCCCTCTCTCCCAGTAGTACATATAACCAAGGAAAGGAGTAAGACATAATAAAGATAGTAGGTTAAAGAGGTGCAACTAAGAACTGCCACCAACAAGTAAAAAATGGGCAGGGTCGTGGACTATTTAATTTATCAGATAAGAATAAATTACGTTTTACCAGGAACCACCGCCTGAAGGACCTTCCTTCAAAAACCTGCCTCTGCCAGAACAAATACATCAAAATCAGAAAGTATTGGAAAGTATGCAAACAGCACCAAGCTGCATCCTAGCAAATAAAAAAAGTAGATACAGAACAAGATCAAATAGCTGAGAAAGGTAAAGGAGACAACTGTCGTCTCCAAAAAGCTACGAGAATCAAACACTTCAATTTAACACACTGCCTACTTCCATACACTTTAAGAAGGAAATCAGAAATAGATTGGAAAAAAAACTGTGTAGATGAAACACCAGATACTAAAGAACACAGTAGAGAGTTGAAGGTTCTCAAACTCTCCTAGCCGAAAAAAGTTGCCAACAAAGCAAACCTTCTGAGACAGAGACTGCAGAACCAATGAATGTAAAGGATCCAAATGAAAGTAAGCCTCTAGAACCAGATTCAAACTCCATGGAGGAGAGACAGGTCTGATGCAAACCAGAGCCTGAAAAGACACCTGGATAACAGGAACATGAGCAAACATACAGCATGACCAAAAAAGTACTGAACGGGGCCCTTTAGAGGGATGACCAATAGACCCAGCCATGCTTTCTTGGGCAAATGTGCAGTAAAAAAATTTTTAATTTCCAAACAATCTGGGGGGGGGGGGAACTTTCTGTAACAGCCATATGAGACGTTATAACGCTCTGAGGAACAACTAAACGTTCAGCCCCAAGTATCCTTTCAGAAGAAAATCTATACTATTGCACAGCAACATATGACAGCAGTACGGTATATGGAATATACTGTAGTATCTTCTCCCAGTAAGGGTATAATCCTCCAATCTGAGAAATATACACTGAACGGTAACAAACTGGTAAAACAGAGGTAATTGAAGACATTAGACAAAAACTGGCAAGTTGTGTTTTTTTATGTTTATAATTTTTTTAAATAAATAGTTTATGAGCTCTGGACATTGCCGCTACATAGCCCAATCTGCACATGCTGTCTTTAGTACGCACTTTGCACACACACTGACACAGTGACATAGCACAGCTCAGGGAAGAGGCAGTGCAACTTGTGACTTGAACCCACAATTGTTTATTGGTATTTGTGAGTCTGAAGGACAGACAGACAGCAAAGAATTTGCAAAGTGTACATTTATTTGTTGGCAAAAAACAAAATCTGCGTATCTATGCTCTAACGGGTCTAAGTCAGAATGGACAGATCCAGTCTGCTCCATAAGAAATTTTTTAGATCAAAAATGGAACAGAAACATTATCCAGATAGAAGTTATTCTAGGCACATTTGTGCAAAGTCAGGGAATTTGTAGGCATACAGTATGGTGCATGATTAAACAATTATTATTATTATTCTTTATTTATAAAGCGCCGACAGATTCCGCAGCGCTGCCCATGGGTACAAGGATAACAGTACAGTGGAGAAACAATACGATAAGACACAACATTTTACAAACAAATACAGGGGGAATTGAGGGCCCTATTCCTGTGGGAACTTACAAAGAGGTGCTAATTATCATCAGTTTAATATGTTGGTTGAAACACAATCATTAACTCACACTCCATAATTTTTATTGTTTACAAAGATAGATAATCCTTTTATTACCCATTCCCCAGTTTTGAATAACCAACACGGTTATATTAATATACTTTTTACTTTTGTGATTACTTTGTATCTAAGCCTCTGCAGACTGCCCCTTATCTCAGTTCTTTTGACAGACTTGAATTTTAGCCAATCAGTGCTGAATCATAAATAACTCAGTGAAAGTGAGCACAATGTTATCTATATGACACACATGACCTAGCATGTCTAACTGTGAAAAACTGTCAAAATGCACTGAGATAAAACAGAATTTATGTTTACCTGATAAATTACTTTCTCCAACGGTGTGTCCGGTCCACGGCGTCATCCTTACTTGTGGGATATTCTCTTCCCCAACAGGAAATGGCAAAGAGCCCAGCAAAGCTGGTCACATGATCCCTCCTAGGCTCCGCCTACCCCAGTCATTCGACCGACGTTAAGGAGGAATATTTGCATAGGAGAAACCATATGGTACCGTGGTGACTGTAGTTAAAGAAAATAAATTATCAGACCTGATTAAAAAAACCAGGGCGGGCCGTGGACCGGACACACCGTTGGAGAAAGTAATTTATCAGGTAAACATAAATTCTGTTTTCTCCAACATAGGTGTGTCCGGTCCACGGCGTCATCCTTACTTGTGGGAACCAATACCAAAGCTTTAGGACACGGATGAAGGGAGGGAGCAAATCAGGTCACCTAAATGGAAGGCACCACGGCTTGCAAAACCTTTCTCCCAAAAATAGCCTCAGAAGAAGCAAAAGTATCAAACTTGTAAAATTTGGTAAAAGTGTGCAGTGAAGACCAAGTCGCTGCCCTACATATCTGATCAACAGAAGCCTCGTTCTTGAAGGCCCATGTGGAAGCCACAGCCCTAGTGGAATGAGCCGTGATTCTTTCGGGAGGCTGCCGTCCGGCAGTCTCGTAAGCCAATCTGATGATGCTTTTAATCCAAAAAGAGAGAGAGGTAGAAGTTGCTTTTTGACCTCTCCTTTTACCGGAATAAACAACAAACAAGGAAGATGTTTGTCTAAAATCCTTTGTAGCATCTAAATAGAATTTTAGAGCGCGAACAACATCCAGATTGTGCAACAAACGTTCCTTCTTTGACACTGGTTTCGGACACAGAGAAGGTACGATAATCTCCTGGTTAATGTTTTTGTTAGAAACAACTTTTGGAAGAAAACCAGGTTTAGTACGTAAAACCACCTTATCTGCATGGAACACCAGATAAGGAGGAGAACACTGCAGAGCAGATAATTCTGAAACTCTTCTAGCAGAAGAAATCGCAACTAAAAACAAAACTTTCCAAGATAATAACTTAATATCAACGGAATGTAAGGGTTCAAACGGAACCCCCTGAAGAACTGAAAGAACTAAGTTGAGACTCCAAGGAGGAGTCAAAGGTTTGTAAACAGGCTTAATTCTAACCAGAGCCTGAACAAAGGCTTGAACATCTGGCACAGCTGCCAGCTTTTTGTGAAGTAACACAGACAAGGCAGAAATCTGTCCCTTCAGGGAACTAGCAGATAATCCTTTTTCCAATCCTTCTTGAAGGAAGGATAGAATCTTAGGAATCTTAACCTTGTCCCAAGGGAATCCTTTAGATTCACACCAACAGATATATTTTTTCCAAATTTTGTGGTAAATCTTTCTAGTTACAGGCTTTCTGGCCTGAACAAGAGTATCGATAACAGAATCTGAGAACCCTCGCTTCGATAAGATCAAGCGTTCAATCTCCAAGCAGTCAGCTGGAGTGAAACCAGATTCGGATGTTCGAACGGACCCTGAACAAGAAGGTCTCGTCTCAAAGGTAGCTTCCAAGGTGGAGCCGATGACATATTCACCAGATCTGCATACCAAGTCCTGCGTGGCCCCGCAGGAGCTATCAAGATCACCGACGCCCTCTCCTGATTGATCCTGGCTACCAGCCTGGGGATGAGAGGAAACGGCGGGAACACATAAGCTAGTTTGAAGGTCCAAGGTGCTACTAGTGCATCCACTAGAGCCGCCTTGGGATCCCTGGATCTGGACCCGTAGCAAGGAACTTTGAAGTTCTGACGAGAGGCCATCAGATCCATGTCTGGAATGCCCCACAGCTGAGTGACTTGGGCAAAGATTTCCGGATGGAGTTCCCACTCCCCCGGATGCAATGTCTGACGACTCAGAAAATCCGCTTCCCAATTTTCCACTCCTGGGATGTGGATAGCAGACAGGTGGCAGGAGTGAGACTCCGCCCATAGAATGATTTTGGTCACTTCTTCCATCGCTAGGGAACTCCTTGTTCCCCCCTGATGGTTGATGTATGCAACAGTTGTCATGTTGTCTGATTGAAACCGTATGAACTTGGCCCTCGCTAGCTGAGGCCAAGCCTTGAGAGCATTGAATATCGCTCTCAGTTCCAGAATATTTATCGGTAGAAGAGATTCTTCCCGAGACCAAAGACCCTGAGCTTTCAGGGATCCCCAGACCGCGCCCCAGCCCATCAGACTGGCGTCGGTCGTGACGATGACCCACTCCGGTCTGCGGAATGTCATCCCTTGTGACAGGTTGTCCAGGGACAGCCACCAACGGAGTGAGTCTCTGGTCCTCTGATTTACTTGTATCTTCGGAGACAAGTCTGTATAGTCCCCATTCCACTGACTGAGCATGCACAGTTGTAATGGTCTTAGATGAATGCGCGCAAAAGGAACTATGTCCATTGCCGCTACCATCAAACCGATCACTTCCATGCACTGCGCTATGGAAGGAAGAGGAACGGAATGAAGTATCCGACAAGAGTCTAGAAGTTTTGTTTTTCTGGCCTCTGTCAGAAAAATCCTCATTTCTAAGGAGTCTATTATTGTTCCCAAGAAGGGAACCCTTATTGACGGAGATAGAGAACTCTTTTCCACGTTCACTTTCCATCCGTGAGATCTGAGAAAGGCCAGGACAATGTCCGTGTGAGCCTTTGCTTGAGGAAGGGACGACGCTTGAATCAGAATGTCGTCCAAGTAAGGTACTACAGCAATGCCCCTTGGTCTTAGCACAGCTAGAAGGGACCCTAGTACCTTTGTGAAAATCCTTGGAGCAGTGGCTAATCCGAAAGGAAGCGCCACGAACTGGTAATGCTTGTCCAGGAATGCGAACCTTAGGAACCGATGATGTTCCTTGTGGATAGGAATATGTAGATACGCATCCTTTAAATCCACCGTGGTCATGAATTGACCTTCCTGGATGGAAGGAAGAATAGTTCGAATGGTTTCCATCTTGAACGATGGAACCTTGAGAAACTTGTTTAAGATCTTGAGATCTAAGATTGGTCTGAACGTTCCCTCTTTTTTGGGAACTATGAACAGATTGGAGTAGAACCCCATCCCTTGTTCTCTTAATGGAACAGGATGAATCACTCCCATTTTTAACAGGTCTTCTACACAATGTAAGAATGCCTGTCTTTTTATGTGGTCTGAAGACAACTGAGACCTGTGGAACCTCCCCCTTGGGGGAAGCCCCTTGAATTCCAGAAGATAACCTTGGGAGACTATTTCTAGCGCCCAAGGATCCAGAACATCTCTTGCCCAAGCCTGAGCGAAGAGAGAGAGTCTGCCCCCCACCAGATCCGGTCCCGGATCGGGGGCCAACATTTCATGCTGTCTTGGTAGCAGTGGCAGGTTTCTTGGCCTGCTTTCCCTTGTTCCAGCCTTGCATTGGTCTCCAAGCTGGCTTGGCTTGAGAAGTATTACCCTCTTGCTTAGAGGAGGTAGCACTTTGGGCTGGTCCGTTTCTACGAAAGGGACGAAAATTAGGTTTATTTTTTGCCTTGAAAGGCCGATCCTGAGGAAGGGCGTGGCCCTTACCCCCAGTGATATCAGAGATAATCTCTTTCAAGTCAGGGCCAAACAGCGTTTTCCCCTTGAAAGGAATGTTAAGTAGCTTGTTCTTGGAAGACGCATCAGCTGACCAAGATTTCAACCAAAGCGCTCTGCGCGCCACAATAGCAAACCCTGAATTCTTAGCCGCTAACCTAGCCAATTGCAAAGTGGCGTCTAGGGTGAAAGAATTAGCCAATTTGAGAGCATTGATTCTGTCCATAATCTCCTCATAAGGGGGAGAATCACTATCGACCGCCTTTATCAGCTCATCGAACCAGAAACATGCGGCTGTAGCTACAGGGACAATGCATGAAATAGGTTGTAGAAGGTAACCCTGCTGAACAAACATCTTTTTAAGTAAACCTTCTAATTTTTTATCCATAGGATCTTTGAAAGCACAACTATCCTCTATGGGTATAGTGGTGCGTTTGTTTAAAGTGGAAACCGCTCCCTCGACCTTGGGGACTGTCTGCCATAAGTCCTTTCTGGGGTCGACCATAGGAAACAATTTTTTAAATATGGGGGGAGGGACGAAAGGAATACCGGGCCTTTCCCATTCTTTATTAACAATGTCCGCCACCCGCTTGGGTATAGGAAAAGCTTCTGGGAGTCCCGGGACCTCTAGGAACTTGTCCATTTTACATAGTTTCTCTGGGATGACCAACTTGTCACAATCATCCAGAGTGGATAATACCTCCTTGAGCAGAATGCGGAGATGTTCCAACTTAAATTTAAACGTAATCACATCAGGTTCAGCTTGTTGAGAAATGTTCCCTGAATCAGTAATTTCTCCCTCAGACAAAACCTCCCTGGCCCCATCAGACTGGGTTAGGGGCCCTTCAGAACCATTATTATCAGCGTCGTCATGCTCTTCAGTATCTAAAACAGAGCAGTCACGCTTACGCTGGTAAGTGTTCATTTTGGCTAAAATGTTTTTGACAGAATTATCCATTACAGCCGTTAATTGTTGCATAGTAAGGAGTATTGGCGCGCTAGATGTACTAGGGGCCTCCTGAGTGGGCAAGACTCGTGTAGACGAAGGAGGGAATGATGCAGTACCATGCTTACTCCCCACTTGAGGAATCATCTTGGGCATCATTGTCATTGTCACATAAATCACATTTATTTAAATGAATAGGAATTCTGGCTTCCCCACATTCAGAACACAGTCTATCTGGTAGTTCAGACATGTTAAACAGGCATAAAACTTGATAACAAAGTACAAAAAACGTTTTAAAATAAAACCGTTACTGTCACTTTAAATTTTAAACTGAACACACTTTATTACTGCAATTGCGAAAAAACATGAAGGAATTGTTCAAAATTCACCAAATTTTCACCACAGTGTCTTAAAGCCTTAAAAGTATTGCACACCAAATTTGGAAGCTTTAACCCTTAAAATAACGGAACCGGAGCCGTTTTTAACTTTAACCCCTTTACAGTCCCTGGTATCTGCTTTGCTGAGACCCAACCAAGCCCAAAGGGGAATACGATACCAAATGACGCCTTCAGAAAGTCTTTTCTAAGTATCAGAGCTCCTCTCACATGCGACTGCATGTCATGCCTCTCAAAAACAAGTGCGCCACACCGGCGCGAAAATGAGGCTCTGCCTATGATTTGGGAAAGCCCCTAAATAATAAGGAGTCTAAAACAGTGCCTGCCGATATTATTATATCAAAATACCCAGATAAAATGATTCCTCAAGGCTAAATATGTGTTAATAATGAATCGATTTAGCCCAGAAAAAGTCTACAGTCTTAATAAGCCCTTGTGAAGCCCTTATTTACGATCTTTATAAACATGGCTTACCGGATCCCATAGGGAAAATGACAGCTTCCAGCATTACATCGTCTTCTTAGAATGTGTCATACCTCAAGCAGCAAGAGACTGCTCACTGTTCCCCCAACTGAAGTTAATTGCTCTCAACAGTCCTGTGTGGAACAGCCATGGATTTTAGTGACGGTTGCTAAAATCATTTTCCTCATACAAACAGAAATCTTCATCTCTTTTCTGTTTCTGAGTAAATAGTACATACCAGCACTATTTTAAAATAACAAACTCTTGATTGAATAATAAAAACTACAGTTAAACACTAAAAAACTCTAAGCCATCTCCGTGGAGATGTTGCCTGTACAACGGCAAAGAGAATGACTGGGGTAGGCGGAGCCTAGGAGGGATCATGTGACCAGCTTTGCTGGGCTCTTTGCCATTTCCTGTTGGGGAAGAGAATATCCCACAAGTAAGGATGACGCCGTGGACCGGACACACCTATGTTGGAGAAAAGGCGGTTTTCAATGGCTTATAAATTAGCATATGAGAATAACCTAGGTTTAGCCTTCGACAAAAAATAACAAGAGAACAAAGCAAATTTGATGAAAAAAGTAAATTGCAAAGTTGTTTAAAATTGCATGCCCTCTCAAAATGATAAAAGTTTAATTTTGACTAGACTGTCACATTAAGTAGAAACACAAAATAAACCAAGTTCTTAAAAACGCTTATTCTTTACTATAATAGTAAGAAGCTCATGCTAATGCTGACCTTAGAGGGTTACAAGTTTACAATTTAAAGAGCTGCCTAATGAGACTTTTGCCCTACAGGCCCAGAAGCAAGGTCCTACAAATGCCTTAAATGCATTTTTACACTGCTTAATGGGCCAGTAAACCTAAAACATAATGTTATATAATTCTGCACTGTGTGCAGAATTATATAACATTATTTTTTAGGTTTATTGGCCCTTTAAGTCTAAATTATTCAAGATAAATGAAGAAAACTGCACAGAAATGTGTGACTGAATCAGGCACAGCCTGCGACTCTAGTGAAATTCAGAAGGACAAAAATAAATGTCACGATGAGCTGGTGATTAGTGACAGTTTGGGGGTGCTGGGGTTGGAAAAGCACCCCAATCATTGTTGTATTACTTTTAAAATGCAATAAATTTGAAAGGACATCTATTTGTTTCACATAAAATGCTCTAGCGGAACAAGGAGGGAGGTAAATGGGAAATTAAATAAGAATGGCAGTAACCAGCAGTAGTAAATAACCCCACACATACACACACACACACTAGTACCACACTCCAGTCATTAACTATTACCTGTTGGAAACCTTTGTTAAAGGAACAGAAGAGTCAAAATTGTTACAGTTAACTAGAATTGATGCTTGAAAGGGATAGTGGGCAGAATTGTGGGCATGCCTGGGAGGGTGGGTCTAAGGGAAATTCTGCAAAAAGGAACAACAGGACAGAGCTCAGAATTAGGGACAACCCCTCTTAAATAAGGGCAGTTGGGATGTCTGCTGTTTCAGTGATTTATGCAAGTATGCTGTGTGTGACTGGAGCATTAGGATTCACACAGCATGACTTTTTAGAGAGCTGGCGGTGGTTTGTTTTGCATCACTGCTGACTCTCTAAGAAAGTGTGGTGTTTGAATGCTAGTACACAGGATAATCGCAGCATATGTGTGTATGCTGCACATAAGCATTAATACATTTTATTGGAAGCATTTTTGCATATTGCAGAAATGTTTCTATTTAAAATTGAAATGCACTTATCACATTTAAATTTCAACCTTTCTATTCCTTTAACTCTGCAAATTAAATTACATGTTAGTGTAAAAAATACAGTGCTCTGAGCATGGCATTTAAATTCCCATCTCTGTGTTTAATTTCTTTAAAAGGGCTAAACATGTAGTCACAACACCCCCACTTCTACTCCAGGTGAGGATATGACCAATGACTGGTGCATACACACGTATGCCCACTTCTCATTTGCTCACCAGCTGTATCTTAATATCTTCATGTGGAGTGGTATTTTTGAAATCCATGGTAAAAAAAAAAAAAAAAAAATTAACTGGATATTATTTACCCTAAAATGTCACTTTAAGTAAAGTTTATTATATAAGAAAGACAGGAGTTGTATCAATAGAGAGCATACAGTGAAACCATACATCTGCAAGAAAGGATAATGATCATTGATAACATTCAAATAAAACTGTAATGTAAACCTTCTTAGTCACTCAAGAATACTTTAGCATCTAATTTCTAAATGCACTTGCAACATATGATTAGTGTTAATTACAAAACCAATTAAAGGGACAGTAAAGTCCAAATTAAACATTCCTTATTCAGCTAGTATACAATTTCCAACAACTTTCCAAATTACTTCTGTTATCTAATTTGTTTTGTTCTCTTGATATCGTTTGTCAAAAATCATACATAGGTAGACTTAGGAACAGCAACCAACTACTGAGAGCTAATTGCTGATTGGTACCTGCACACATATATTTCTTGTTATTGGCTCACCATATATGTGCAGCTAGCTCCCAGAAGTTCATTACTGCTCCTAAGAATACTCTTCACTAAAGGATTCCAATAGAATGGAGCAAAGTTCATTTACACTGCATGTTTATCTGGATCATGAAAGTTTAATTTTGACTATAGTCCCTTTACAAATATTTCTGCAGGGCTTAATAGTAATACAATTTACTTATATCCAGTTGCTGAGCCTTTCATAATTAACAGTAGCTGGCTGTTATGTTCACTGGCAGATTTTAGCAGTGAGTTGTCATACTGCTCAGAGCTCAATACGCAGAAGAGCTTAGACTACTGGCCCCCAGATTCCAATACACACAGAATATCATATGGTAGGTTGGGTGACTTTCTTTTTCCTTCTAATCCATTCTAATCAATAAGAAAAGCTCTTTTTAATTAGGTTTTGCACATGGTTTTTGTTTTACAAACCCAAAGAAGCTACATATTTATACTCAGCTAAAGCAAAACCTGAGAGCTAAACAATTTAAAGGAACATGAAACCCATTTTTTTTCCATGTTTCAGACAGAGCATGTAATGTTAAACAATTGTCTAATTTACTTCTATTATCATTTTTTTCCTTCTCTTCGTATCTTTTGTTGAAAAGCAGGGAACTAAGCTTAGTATTGTGCATATGCCTGGAACACTAGATGGCAGCAGTTTTACAAGAGTGTTATCCATTTGCAAGAGCACAAGATGGCAGCACTGTTTCCTGCCATAGAGCGAGCCAGACACTTTTTCCCCACTTGTTTGCTTTAATTACTTTTTACTTTCAACTTGTAATAGAGCGATACCCAGCACAAGTGAAAGCGATAAATAGCGCTCCACTCGTAATCTAGTCCTAAATGCTCTAATTAGTTCATGTCCTTTTTATGTCCATTTCTAACTTTGGGTTCGACCACAATCCTGAGAAAAATTTGTTAAATGATTTATCTACAAAAGTCCCCATAGACTATGGGGCCGATTGATCATGTGCGGACATGATCCGTTGTAGCGGATCATACCCGCCCGACATCGATAAACGCCGACAGCATACGCATTGCACAAGCATTTCGTGTGAAATACTTGTGCAATACAGCCCCTGCACATTCGCGGCCAATCGGCCGTTAGCAGGGGGTGTCAATTATCCCGATCGGATCGAGATGTTTGCTGTCCGCCGCCTCAGAGGTGGCGGACGAGTTAAGGAGCAGCAGTCTTAAGACCGCTGCTTCTTAAAGGGCCATTAAACCCAAATTTTTTCTTTCATGATTCAGATAGAGAATACAATTTTAAACAACATTCCAATTTACTTATATTACCTAATTTGCTGCAATCTTTAGATATCGTTTGTTAAAGAAATATCAATGCACATTGGTGAGCCAATCACATGAGGCATCTATAGGCAGCTACCTATCAGAAGCTACTGAGCCTATCTAGATATGCTTTTCAGGAAAGAATATCAAGAGAATGAAGCAAATTAGATAAAAGAAGTAAATTAGAAAATTGTTTAAAATGGAATTCTCTATCTGAATCATGAAAGAAAAAATTTGGGTTTAATGTCCCTTTAACTTCAGTTTCAGGGGAACCTGAAACTACGTAGTAGATTGCAGCATCCGCTGCTTGATAAATCTACCCCTTTGTGTGTTTCTGTTGATAATCATTTGATAATCCTCATGTGATCGACCCTGATATTTAACCACAATGCAGGCGTTAGACACATAGGTAGAACAAACTAGGGGAACTAATATAAAAATTGGTATGCTCTAATGAATTAGAACAGTAATTATTGTCTTAGAATGTCCCTTTAATTATTGATCTCAGAATTTTTTATTTACAAATTGTAACAACGAGTTTCGACATAAAAAAAATGTCATTTCAAAAATGACTTGAAATGATATGATGTTGTTGCTTGCACATATTGTATGAATTTATATTATTCTGCTTTAATATTAAAGGGATATGAAGCCCCACATTTTTTTGTCATTCTGACAGAGCATACAATTGAAAAAAAAGTTTCTAATTTACTTCTATTATCAAATTTGCTTTGTTCCCATAGTATCCTTTGTTGAAGTGATACTTAGGTAGGCATCGGGAGCATTACATGGCAGGAAATAGAGCTGCCATCTAGTGCTCTTACAAAGGCATAATATTCTTGCAAAACTGCTGCCATATAGTAGTCCAGAAATGGTCTGGCTCCTGAGATTACCTCCATGCTTTTCAAAAAACGATACAATGAGAACAAAAAATAATAATAGAAGTAAATTAGAAAGTTGTTTTAAATAACATGCTCTATCTGAATCATGAAACATTTTGAGTTTCATATCCCTTTAAACTGTCCCCCTGCAACATATACGGGGTGTTATTGTGCTACAAAAAGCAGGTTATAAGTAGGTTATTGTGATATTTTCTAATAGACTGGAATGGCATTTACATTTGAAAACCCTGTAAAAAAAAACAATAAAACAAAGGCAAGTACAGGGACTGGTAGGATTTGTAAGTGAAATAGCTGAACAAGTGTAATATACAAAATAGGAACCAGCGCTAAATTTAGAGCAAGCCATTTTTTTGCAGCACAACTTTATACTTATGGTACCAAGAGGTGGAAATAGAGAACAGGAAAGAGGCAACTGCTGGTATATTGAGTCATGTCCTCTTTTGTCATTTGAATGAGATAAAGTCAGCTCCAGTTGTGATCTACATCGTCATGTGGTAAAAGGGCACCAATTCTAAAAGCAAGCTTGAATAAATAGATTGTAAATGTAGGAGCCAAGAAGAATATTGAGCTAGGAACTTTATCACCTTTAAAGGGACATTAAAACCATATTAACATACATGTAGTAACGATCAATAACAAAGCATTCCCTGCAAACATCTGCATACAAATAAGTATTTGTTTCATTGTTTTGTATCCCAGTGATATATTTTTATCTCCTTTTCTGTGGTCAATTAAGTCCAGAAATAAATTAGCTCCTGCACGGATAAAGCAATCACTATGTAGAATGTTGTAGGGCCAGGGTTGTAAACTCTACATGATGCACTCGAACCTATGTTGGCGCACCTGAAAAACCATAGTTTGCATTGTTAAAGGGACAGTCTACTTGAAATAGACAATAGATAATCTTTTTATTACCTATTCCCCAGTTTTGCATAAACAACATAATATATCTTTTTAATATACTTTTTACCTCTGTGGTTGCCATGTATCTAAGCCTCTGCAGACTGTCCCCTTATCTCAGTGATTTTTTACAAACTTTTTTTAGTTCTTGATCATGCATAACTCCACAGGAGAGAGCACAATGTTATCTATATGGCACACATGAACCAACACTGTCTGGCTGTGTAAAGTAATAAATTGCACTGACTGAGATATGAGGCGGCCTGCAAAGTCTTAGAAACAGGCAGAGGTTTAGAGGTTATAAAGCATATTAATATAACAATGTTGGTTGTGCAAAGCTGGGTAATGTGTAGTAAAGGCTTTATCTATCTTTTCAAACAATAAAAAACTCAAGTAAACTGTCCCTTTAAATTGCAAATGGACAAAATAACAAAGGATAGTACATTACAAAGTACATATAAGTATTTTATAGACAGTTTAATTGTAATGCCCATTTAAGAAGGAAAAAGAGACACATTCATTCATTCTTTAGTAAATAGCTGCAAACTGAAATACTTTAAAACAATATATACAGTTGTTATTTATGTAATGCCTGGGAGCGTTGCATAAGCACCTGTAGGACAGGAAGCTGCCTAATGTCACTTCCTCCAAAGAAAAGTGCATTTCTTGATGTGGCTAACTGTGAAACATTCTGTTCCACAAGGTTGCTAATTATCATCAATTTAATGTCACATATTGTTCCTAGACGCAGAATAAGGAGGTAGTAACAGGACGCACATAAACCAAACCAAAACAACAAATATCCACCAGAAACATTTGTCTATCTAGAATATATATTCACCCGAAAACATGCAAATGAGGATGTAAAATATTGTGAGACACATACACTGAACTGCAAATGTTGCTACACACATCTATACATTTAACCCTTGCATCATCTAGTAAAATACAAAACATTAAAAAGACAGTCAATTCAGAACTGAAATCCACATCAGTGCTTTTTATTATTTTGTATCAAAGCATTATTTCTAATACATTTGTATTAGCAAAAATGTCCCTATTAAAACCAATAATTGCACCAGTGATAACAGTTCACAGGGGAGATACGATTCATCATCAAATCTTTATGCTACACAAAGACTATTCTATTAACAGCTCTGTTTAGACCCTTCCTGCCTCCCTACCCATAGATTTATTACTTCATGATATTAACTAGAAAATGTCATTTTTGTATTACTGCTCCTAGCTTGCTATGGGCTAGATTACAAGTGGAGTGCAACTGATAGCACAGGGTGCAAATCAATAGCACAGGGTGTATTATCTTGCAATGGGTACCTTGCTAAGAATAGTGCACAATCTGTTATTACAGGTGGGTAAATATTTAAAGTGAAGGTCAATTTTCATGTGAAAGTGCCCGGTTTTTAAAAAAAGCTATTAAAAACAGGGGCACTTTCATTCATGAAAATTGACATTGCACCGTATTTTAAAAATACTTACCTTTTTCTTCTGAAACGCCGGATCGCTGTTCTGAAACGATGCCCCGTCTGCTTCTTCCTGGTTTACTTACCCAGCAATGACGAAACCGGCTTCCTCCAATCACGGCGTGGCCTCAGGCAATGATTCCCCCGGGGGGAAGCCGTTATTGGAGGATGCCAGAATTGTCATTGCTGACGTATGAGGCTTGTGACGGGCTGGTGAAGCACTGGAGCGGCTTCAAGAAGAAAAGGTAAGTATATTTTAAGAAAACGGGTGAAACGTCAATTTTCATGAATGAAAGTGCCCCTGTTTTTAATAGTTTTTTTTAAAAAACTGGGCACTTTCACATGAAAATTGATCTTCACTTTAAATCAGAGCATCTTAACAAGCCCATTAGACCCCCATATACTTTTAAAGGATAGCAAAGGGAGCACTACTGGCACACTTATTGTAGTGAGTTAAGTGTTGTACTTGAGCACAAGCCAAAATACTGCTGTAAAATGTGCGCTTGTTGAGATCTGAAGTAAAGCATTCTTATTAACAGTATAGCATAGAACAATATGAAGAGCTCCACTACTTGCACACTCAGATTAGTGCACTCTTGGCTTAGTGCTCAAGCCCTATCCAACATGAATTTTACTGGGTGCCCCCACAGAAGTCTATTATGGGAGGGATTTTTGCGCATCCATGCTATACGACATGCAGATGCTAGTGCACCCTAACTAGAAAGTATGTTGGTTGATTAAAAAACAAAAAACAATAGTAACCGTGATGGTCATGTCCTTCAGTTACACCTCACTGAAGATACAATAATGTACAACTCTCTCTGTGATTACTTAAAGTCAATGGATTATTTCCGCATAAAAGTGGAAAAATAAATTATTTAGGACCAGATCACAAATGGAGCGCTATTTAAAGGGACAGTCTAGGCCAAAATAAACTTTCATGATTCAGATAGAGCATGTAATTTTAAACAATTTTCCGATTTACTTTTATCACCAATTTTGCTTTGTTCTCTTGGTATTCTTAGTTGAAAGCTTAACCTAGGAGGTTCATCTTAAAGGGACATGAAACCCAATTTTTTTATTTCATGATTTAGATAGAGAATACAATTTTAAACAACTTTCTAATTTACTTCTTTTAATCTTCATTCTCTTGGTATCATTTGTTGAAGGAGCAGCAATGCACTAATGGTTTCTTACTGAACACATGTGAGAGCCTATCACAGATAGAAGAATATGTTCAACAATCCAATCATAGAACCCCTTCCCTATGTGTTGCTCTAGGCATGTAATATATGACGGACACAATATACGTCCCAAACTAATGGGAGGTAAGACTCAACCTTCTTCACAGCCGCCGCTCGACTCACTATAGATGCTTGCATCCAGAGGATTACTCTCCGGTCTGATTCCTAGTGTCCATAAACAGACAGGACTACCAATCCGGTCCTCCGCTTCTATGTAATAGTGTCACTAACTTTTAGAAGAATATGTTCTATTTATTCATAATACATATTTATTTAGATATATACAGGTATATATAGGAATGTCTATTTAGAAATACTTTGAACATATTTTGCTATGAGCATTAGAATGTCACATATTTACAGTAAGTACTTAATTAAACATTTATTAAAATGAATATTGCATAGATATACTATGTTTTCATCTGCTTAACTGCAAAGGGCCCCAATATGCACTTCTTTATATGTCTATATGTGTATACATATGTATTAATGTGTTTATATGTGTGTATATATGTCTGTAAATACATATATACACATATAAATATATATGTACACTTATATAGACATATAGATATATAACTTTCAACTAGTAATACCAGCGGTAAACCCAACGTGTTCAAACACCTGCAATAAACCTCTTATCGCTTGCGCGCAAATGTTAGCGCTCCACTTGTAATTTAGCCCTTAATGTGTTTTATTATTGCACTATTGCTTCCACACAACAACAAAATAGGTTAAACACAATTTGTTAAAACCATCTCCAGAGCAGCAATGCACTACTGGGAGCTAGTTAAAATGCATCTGGTGGGCCAATGACAAGGCAAGGCATATGTGTGTAGCCACCAATCACCAGTGAGCTCCCAGTTGTGCATATGCATGCTTTTTAAGAGCAGACACCAAGAGAACAAAGTCAATTTGATAACAGAAGTAAAATGTAAAGCCTTCAAATTTCAGGCTCTATCTGAATAATGATGAAAGTTTAATTTTGACTTCAATTTCATCAATGAATGATAAACAGTTTTTGTTGTAGTTTTCAATTTGGAAGATAAGAAGCTCTAAATGAGGTATTAGAAAGTGTGACAGCTATTTTAGAATGGGTAAGGATACAAGATAAATATATTCACACGAGTTATGCACTAGGCTGCAACAAAAAGTACCATTGTAGTATGTAAAACAGCAGGCTCCTGAATTTGATGAACTTACAGCAAATCCTCAGTAATGAGATGGCTCGCTTCAAAGTGAATGTAAATTTTGATGCTAAAGTGCCAGGTTTTTAAAAAATAGATTAAAAACAGGGGCACTTTAATTCATCAAAATTTATATTTCACTCCTGTTGTGAAAAAAACACTTACCTTTTACTCTTGACAGCAGCTCCAGCTTCCTCCACCCGTCGCATAGCCTCTTCCTGGGTCTAAAATGAGGAATCCGGCTTCCTCCAATCACGGCGTTGAATCAGACACTGATTCCCCGGGGGGAAGCCGTGATTGGAGGATGACCCATCCATCATTTCTGACATCAGAAATGGCTTGCGACGACCAGAGGAAGCTGGAGCAGCTGTCAAGATTAAAAGGTAAGTTTTTTTTCACAACGAGTGAAATGTAAATTTTTATGAATTAAAGTACTCCTGTTTTTAATCGAATGTTTAAAAACCGGGCACTTTAGCATCAAAATTTACATTCACTTTAAAGTATGTTGCTTTGCCTGCATGCCATCATACCTCGTACCATAACAGTGACATGCACTATTCAGCACTGAGCAGACAACACTGTTGAACCTGAAAGGGTCCAATAGGATGCAAGTATTTGTAGTTAGTGAGTGATTAGTAACCAGTTTATCTAACGCAATAGGATAAAAGCCCACAGAGGGATCTGCAGCAATATCACTTCCATCTTTGCTGCAATGAATAGTAAGTTCCCCAGGTTAGCTTGCATGAAGCAGGAGAGTGCTTTAAAACAGCCAGTAAATGTCATACAGATGAGCATGATGAAATCCCACCCTTATTTACAGTGTTGTAATGTTCTCAATTGTGTTCACTGCTCTAACAGCCCAATGAAAAAGTCATAAGGAATTTAATTTAAAAAAAAAAATAGACTTATGGGAAACCGAGAAGCAGAAATGACAGGGGTAAAAATGACAAGCACAGTACAGATGAAAGATTTAACCCCTTGATGGCTGACAGACAGCCACAGTAATTATCTGTTGTTTTTTTTTTATTTTATTTTTTGTTTTTACTAAAACTTATGACACTTGTACAACATTAATTCAGGTCTACTGTATTTTTTAGTGCACACATAATATTTAATAAATGTACCAAAGAGAATAGGGTTACAAATCTAAATATAAACTGGAGGGGAAACTAAATATTATGATAATATTATAATCAATATTTAGTTACCAAAATATGTAAACATAGGCTGAATTAGCTGATACAAACTATGTAAATAATCTAAATTACATAGTAATAAACAGGTAATTAATTATAATAACAATACATAATTAAGTATGGAGAGAACTAAAGTGGAGAGAACTAAAGTATCAGAGTAGGATGAAACACACGATAAGAGATGAGTAAATAAACGCTTAATGGAAGGAAGAGGAAGAAAAAGGAAGAGACAAAGGTTTACAGTCAGAAAGAGAAAGGAGTGAAAGAGAAAATGGCAGAGATAGTTTGATAGTAAGAAACCAGTAATACTTAGAGGCCTATTTATTAAATGTCTGTTGGACCTGATCCAACATTGCGGATCAGGTCCGACAGACATCGCTGAATGCGGAGAGCAATACGCTCTCCGTATTCAGCATTGCACCAGCAGCTCTTGTGAGCTGCTGGTGCAATGCCGCCCCCTGCAGACTCACAGCCAATCAGCCGCCAGCAGGGAGGTGTCAATCAACCCGATCGTACTCGATCGGGTTGAATTGTGGCGATCTCTGTCCACCTGCTCAGAGCAGGCGGACAGGGTTATGGAGCAGCGGTCTTTAGACCGCTGCTTCATTACTGCTGTTTCTGGGGAGTCTTCAGACTCGCCAGAAACACAGGCCCTCAAGCTCCATTTGGAGCTTTATAAATGGGCCTCATAGGGTGAATTTATTGCGCTGCAGCTTATAAGGCTATGTAAGTGCCGGGTTGCATGAGCCACCAATTAAGGAAGCACAAATGCTTCTTTTGCCTCTCCACTACCTCAGAAGTGTTGTGACACTTGCTTGTTCCAGGTGATTGACATGCCCTGCTATAAAAGGGTGTGGGATTGCACAAGAAAGCTCTTGTACAATGTTAAATGTTGCCACATGATGCAGCATCGCAAGTGGTGATTGCAGGCGGACAATATATTATTATACAATATATTTGCCAATATTGGGCTAGATTATAAGTGGAGCACTATTTCGAGCTCTCGCGTTAACTTCGCTAGACGGAGGCTTTTTGCGTGCGTCGGATTGCGCTCATATGAGTTGAAAGAAAAAACTAGCACAAGAGTGAAAACCCGACATGCGACCGTGTTAATGTAGTATTGTCAAATGGACTTCAATGAAGCACGAAAACTGCAAAAAAAAAACAACTAACAGCCATACTCGTGCGCTAACCTGATCACGTTTATTCAAGTGCACTAAACCCAACATGAAATATTAATATTTCACATTCTAATGTTCTTCACATAGAAGAATTTGTTCTATTTATTCTAAAATAAATATTTCTATATATATCTGATGTTTTTTTGGTAAAATATATCCACTCATAATCTAGCCCCTTAGAGGTAAAGCAAGAGTGACATAAAAAGAAGAAAGTGAACAAATGTGTTAAACACAGTGGTAGAGAGTCGCAAAGGTAGAAGTGTGAGAAACAGAAAAGGCCAAAACGGGACAAATACATTTTTAAAAGTTTAAACAGAAGCCTTAGGTAAGACACCTGCAAATAATCTGTATTATAACTAAGGCAGCAGTTATAGATAAAGGGACAGCAAAACAAAAATCAATTAAACCTTTGAAATATGTTTTTGAAGTCTATTGGAAGTGCAGCTGGACCGTAAAGGGACAGTCTACACCAGAATTGTTATTGTTTTAAAAGATAGATAATCCCTTTATTACCCATTCCCCAGTTTTGCATAACCAACACAGTTATATTAATATAATTTTAACCTCTGTGATTATCTTATATCTAAGCCTCTGCAAACTGCCCCTTTATTTCAGTTCTTTTGACAGACTTGCAGTTTAGTCAACCAGTGCCTGCTCCCAGATAACTTCACGTGCACGAGCACAGTGTTATCTATATGAAATACATGAACTAGCACCCTCTAGTGGTGAAAAACTGTTAAAATGCATTGTGAAAAGAGGTGGCCTTCAAGGTCTAAGAAATTAGCATATGAACCTCCTAGGTTAAAGGGACAGTATACACTCATTTTCATATAACTGCATGTAATAGACACTACTATAAAGAATAATATGCACAGATACTGATATAAAAATCCAGTATAAAACTGTTTAAAAACTTACTTAGAAGCTGTCAGTTTGGCTCTGTTGAAAAGGTAGCTGGAAAGCCCACTGCAAGTGGCAAATAAGACACTCCCCCCTCCCCCTTCGTTTGCATATGAAAAGACCCTTTACACAAACAGCAGCAAGCTGGAGAAGGTATCTGACAGTATTCACATAAAACTTTGGGGCTTGGTTAGGAGTCTGAAAATCAAAGCAATGTTATTTAAAAATAAGCAAAACTATACAGTTATTTAAAAAAAAACTTTATGGGCTATATAAATAGATCATCTACAAAACATTTATGCAAAGAAAAAATGAGTGTATAATGTCCCTTTAAGCTTTCAACTAAGAATACCAAGAGAGCAAAGCAAAATTGGTGATAAAAGTAAATTGGAAAATTGTTTAAAATTACATGCTCTATCTGAATCATGAAAGTTATTTTTTGGCCTAGACTGTCCCTTTAAGGCCTGATTCCTCACTGGATGATAATGGTGGACAGTGACATCTTACAATACTAAAAACATCTCCAAAAAAACTATTTGTGCTTCATGGTCCCTTTATATTTACACTATATGAATTTACAGACATGAATTTAGATGGCTTGTTTTAATATTATAAAGATATATTTAAAGAGATACTAAACCCAATTGTATGCTGTCATGAACCAGAAAGCATGCAATTTTAAGCAACTTCTATTTTACTCCTATTGTCAATTTTTCTTTGTTTTCTTGTTACCTTTTCTATTGTAGAATGGGTAAGGATACAAGATAAATATATTCACACAAGTTATGCACTAGGCTGCAACAAAAAGGCCCATTTTTGGTTCAGCAGCTGGGTAACACTTGCTGATTGGTGCTATTTCTTTAACCACAGCAAAGCGTTAAACACATAGGTGAAATCTTGCTCAGAAGTCACAGAGTATTACCAATCCTGAGCAAGACACAGCTGGTGAGCCAATCTGCAAAAGAAGTTGCATGACCCGACCAATCAGCAGTTGTGTTCAATTGAAGGGCAGTTCCAGAGCAATACTGCTGCATTTAGGCCATATTTGCACAAGACTGTCTCTTTAAATGTAAATATGTCAGTTCATTATAATAATAGTTAAAAGGCGCTGGAAAAAAAAACATTGTCATGATTCAGATAGAGTATACCATTTTAAACACCTTTCTAATTTACTTATATTAGCTCATTTCCTTTGTTCTTTTTGCCTTCTTTGAAGAAAATCATACCTATGTAGGCTCAAGAGCAGCAATGGACTATTGGGAGCTAGCAGCTCATTGGTGGCTGCATTAATACGCCTCATGTCATTTGCTCACCTTAAGTGTTCAACTAGCTCCTAGTAGTGCACTGATGCTCCTTCAACAAAAGGATACCAAATGAATGAAGCAGATTTGATATTATAAGATTGTATTGGAAAGTTGTTTAAATGTGTATGCTCTATCTGAACTGAAATTGCATAGCCAACAGATCAATTCTTTGTTACAGAATACGGCTGCTGTGCTCCGCATTCAGATACATGATCCAATCTGGTCACTGTGTAAAGCCATACTTCTATAGTGATTCCTATTCATTATAAAACAAGTTTGCTCCATTAATAGGGATTTATAGATACAATACTAGCATCTTAGGTTGGTTAATTGGAGCTTGGTGCAGTATTCTTTGTTCTATTTATATACATGCACCTCTCTTCTTTTTTACATTGATAAGTAACACAAGCCAGTAACATAACTTGTTAATTTAAGTAATAACAAAATGAATCCAGAAAATAACTAATAATGTCATTAGCAGATACACTAATATGTCCATCCCCTACCAATGTGACCAGAGGTATATACACATAGGTCAGCCAGGCCCACTCAATGGCAGAATACGATAGTCCTTTATAGTTAACATGCCTACCCTTTGCATAAATGTATTGTTCACATTAGTGGTCAAAGCACACTTACTCCCAACAAAGAACAAATGCTACCTATTAAATTAAAGTAAAAAAAAGTAATATCTTTTGTCAACAGACATAGAGAAGGCTTTAGACTGGTCCTTCCTTAGAGCTGCTTTACAAAACCTTTGGATTTGGAGACACACCTCTAAACAGAATCTTCTCTCTACTCTCTTCTTAGTGCCCAAGTTCTCCTTAATGGCATCTTATCATATCTTTGTAAGATAACAAATGGCACTAGACAGGGATGCCCCCTATCTCCACTCCTATTTGCCTCTGTAATACAAACACTAGCAAAAAAGATTTGACATAATTGCTTAAATGGACAGTCTAGTCAAAAATAAACTTTCATGACTCAGATAGGGCATTCAATTTTAAACATCTTTCCAAATCATCAAATGTGCTTTGTGCTATGTAGGCTCATATGATAATTTCTAAGCCCTTAAAGGCCGCCTCTTATCACATGCTTTTTTATTTGCTTTTCACAACAGGGGAGTGCTAGTTCATGCGAGCCATATAGATAACATTGTGATCACGCCCATGGCTTGTGGCAGACACTGTACTAATTGGCTAAAATGCAAGTCAATAGATAATAACTAAAATGTCATGTGATCAGGGGGCTGTCAGAAGATGCTTAGATACAAGCTAATCACAGAGGTAAAAAGTATATTAATATAACAGTGTTGGTTATGCAAAACTGGGGAACGGGTAATAAAGGGATTATCTATCTTTTTAAACAATATAAATGCTGGTGTAGACTTTCCCTTTAATATCTGGTATCCCAATAGACAACATTGAACATAAACTTTCCATGTTTGCCGATGACATATTGTTCTCTCTCACTAACCCTGAGACTACAATTCCTGCCCTATTGGCAGAGCTGAATTCACTCCATAACCTTTCAAACTTCCTTATCTGGATATCTCCATTCCTATACACTTAGTAAATACAATTAAAGATTTGTGCCCATTCAAACGGTGCAACATATCAATCTAGAAATGTACTTAACTGAGTCCCTAGAAGAAGTATACAGATTGAATTACATCCATATCAAGAGGGCAATTGTTCGCAACCTTTCCTTGTGGAGCTCTAAGAAGCTTTCAAGGATCGGCTGCATAAATACCCTTAAATGGACAGTCTAGTCCAAAACAACTTTCATGATTCAGATAGGGCATGTAATTTTAAACAATTTTCCAATTAATTTTATCACCAATTTTTCTTTGTTCTCTTGGTATTCTTAGTTGAAAGCTTAACTTAGGAGGTTCATATGCTAATTTCTTAGACTTTGAAGGCCGCCTCTTAAGAATGCATTTTAACAGGTTTTTCACCACTAGAGGGTGTTAGTTCATGTTTTTCATATAGATAACACTGTGCTCGTGCACGTGAAGTTACCTGGGAGCCATCACTGATTGGCTAAACTGCAAGTCTGTCAAAAGAACAAATAAAGGGGCATTCTGCAGAGGCTTAGATACAAGATAATCACAGAGGTAAAAAATATATAAATATAACTGTGTTGGTTATGCAAAACTAGGGAATGGGTAGACAAGGGATTATTTATCTTTTAAAACAATAACAATTCTGGTGTAGACTGTCCCTTTAATATAAATATCTTCCCAAGACTGTTATAAATGTTGCATATTCTTCCTATTTCAATTCCCCATAGCTGTAGAGATAAATTACAAAGTCCTTCACAGTTGGTACTTAACTCCACGTAAACTACATACATTATACCCTAAAACCTGTTGTTTTTATTTACAAAAATGCTATTTTGAGGGCATTTGGGGCACTTTTAGAAAATTAACCAGAGATATGATCTCTGGTTAATTTTCTGAGCACTAATTGCTACCACGAGCTCCAACCAGCCACTTGTAATATTTTTACTCACTGCACATTAAAAAAAAACTAGCTATATCCAAGGCTATTCTAAGCAACATGAAAACTTCCTACTTGGGAATTGCTTGTTCTGACATAATCAGCCTTTTTATTTTTACTATTTATAGAAACCTTTCCCACTAGCAAGCTGGCTGCTTTCTGTTATCAGTAGGGAATAAAGGAGTGCATCCAATATTGCTAAACTTTCATTTGTTGTTTGTGAAAATAAGATTTAAAATATGCTCATGTCTTAACTTAAGGGAATACTGTTTGTGAAGAAAAAAACATACATACAATATAAGTTACAATATAAGTAAAAAGTGATTTCAAAAAGCATAATGGTATAGAAAACAAAGCAGAATGAACCTATGGGTTAAATACACAGTAGAAATACCACTTCCAACTCGCAGAGAACTGCTGGTCACAAACAGAAACCACTGCTGATCCAATCAGCAGCACTAGGTCGCCAAACTCAGATATGGATGCGGGCGATAAACAAACAGTAGTCTATGTTCGATAACATTACATACTCGGATTGTAACTTTATGTCGCAAAAATGAACGTGGAATAACAAAATTCAACATTCCTTAAAACAAACAAATGTGACCAATATTAGTTATTTTTATTAAATTTTCCAAAATATTTACCCATTTCTATATTTTAATAATATTCTTATACATGCAATGTTGACATGATACAGGCATATTTACGGTTTTACTCAATTAAACTACGATTTAGCTCTAAGAGGGCTCTTGTGCTACTAAATAGACGATATTAACTTTACAGCGTACTCAAGAAAATTATTGCTTAGCTCTGCTTTGTAAACATTACAATTTTATAATCTGTTCCTGAGGCAACACAATTACAGTCAAAACTCTTTAACATATAGCTGAAAATAACTTCAGTGCTGCAATTTTGTATTTTCATTGATAAAAATAAAACAAATCTCTGCTATGAGAAAATACACTATAAATATCACAGAAACATTCACTATGTAAAAAGAATGATCATTTATTTTATCAAAGTAAATTTACCTCAGTTAATCCAAAGACCTGTGTGCCTGAATTAAAGGGACAGTAAACACCATAATTTTTGTTGTTTAAAAAGGTATCTAATCCCTTTATTAACCATTCCCCAATTTTGCATAACCAACACAGTTATAATAATATACTTTTTACCTCTGTGATTACCTTGCATCTATGGCTCTGCAAGCTGCCCCCTTATTTCAGTTCTTTTGACAGACTTGCAATTTTAGCCAATCAGTGCTTGCTCTTAGGAGCTTCACGTGCCTGAGCTCAATGTTATCTATATGAAACATATGAACTAACGCCCTCTAGTGGTGAAAAACTGTCAAAATGCTTTCAGATTAGAGGTGGCCTTCAAGGTCTAAGAAATTAGCATATATACCTCCTAGATTTAGCTTTCAACTAAGAATACCAAGAGAACAAAGCAAAATTGGTAATAAAAGTAAATTGGAAAGTTGTTTAAAATGACATGCCCTATTTAAATCAGGAACGTTTTTTTTTTTTTACTTGACTGTTCCTTTAAAATGCCAATTTCTTTATGTTGCTTGCATTTAAATTAGGTGACTGATATATATATATATATATATATATATATACTGTTATATATATATATATATATATATATGTGTGTGTTTGTGTGTGTATATATATATATATATATATATATATATACACTGCTCAAAAAAATAAAGGGAACACTTAAACAACACAATGTAACTCCAAGTCAATCACACTTCTGTGAAATCAAACTGTCCACTTAGGAAGCAACACTGAGTGACAATCAATGTCACATGCTGTTGTGCAAATGGGATAGACAACAGGTGGAAATTATAGGCAATTAGCAAGACACCCCCAATAAAGGAGTAGTTCTGCAGGTGGTGACCACAGACCACTTCTCAGTTCCTATGCTTTCTGGCTGATGTTTTGGTCACTTATGAATGCTGGCTGTGCTTTCACTCTAGTGGTAGCATGAGACGGAGTCTACAACCCACACAAGTGGCTCAGGTAGTGCAGCTCATCCAGGATGGCACATCAATGCGAGCTGTGGCAAGAAGGATTGCTGTGTCTGTCAGCGTAGTGTCCAGAGCATGGAGGCGCTACCAGGAGACAGGCCAGTACATCAGGAGACGTGGAGGAGGCCATAGGAGGGCAACAACCCAGCAGCAGGACCGCTACCTCTGCCTTTGTGCAAGGAGGAACAGAAGGAGCACTGCCAGAGGCCTGCAAAATGACCTCAAGCAGGCCACAAATGTGCATGTGTCTGCTCAAACAGTCAGAAACAGACTCCATGAGGGTGGTATGAGGGCTCGACGTCCACAGGTGGGGGTTGTGCTTACAGCCCAACACCGTGCAAGACGTTTGGCATTTGCCAGAGAACACCAAGATTGGCAAATTCGCCACTGGCGCACATTTGACAGACGTGACACTCTGGAGATGCCGTGGAAAACGTTCTGCTGCCTGCAACATCCTCCAGCATGGCCGGTTTGGCAGTAGGTCAGTAATGGTGTGGGGTGGCATTTCTTTGAGGGGCCGAACAGCCCTCCATGTGCTCTCCAGAGGTAGCCTGACTGCCATTAGGTATCGAGATGAGATCCTCAGACCCCTTGTGAGACCATATGCTGGTGCAGTTGGCCCTGGGTTCCTCCTAATGCAAGACAATACTAGACCTCATGTGGCTGGAGTGTGTCAGCAGTTCCTGCAAGACGAAGGCATTGATGCTATGGACTGGCCCACCCGTTCCCCAGACCTGAATCCAATTGAGCACATCTGGGACATCATGTCTCGCTCCATCCACCAACTTCACGTTGCACCACAGACTGTCCAGGAGTTGGTGGATGCTTTAGTCCAGGTCTGGGAGGAGATCCCTCAGGAGACCATCCGCCACCTCATCAGGAGCATGCACAGGCGTTGTAGGGAGGTCATACAGACACGTGGAGGCCACACACACTACTGAGCCTCATTTTGACTTGTTTTAAGGACATTACATCAAAGTTGGATCCGCCTGTAGTGTGTTTTTCCACTTTAATTTTGAGTGTGACTCCAAATCCAGACCTCCATGGGTTAAAAAATTTGATTTCCATTTTTTAATTTTTGTGTGATTTTGTTGTCACATTCAACTATGTAAAGAACAAAGTATTTAATTAGAATATTTAATTCATTCAGATCTAGGATGTGTTATTTTAGTGTTCCCTTTATTTTTTTGAGCAGTGTATATATAATTTATATAAATAGAAATATATATATATATATATCACTTTTTTAACAGATGTTCTATATTCATGATTAATTTGCATTTGGCCATTTAACATGCCTTGATTTGTTATACCCTGCTTCCAATATTGAATCAATTATCTTTTGCTCACTACAAACACCCCCCATGAAAATTTATCTGAAAAGCCTGTTGTTTAGCCAATTCAAATACAAGTATATCTGATGTTCCTGTTATATCACTTATGTAATTTGGGCTGCTTAGCTCAACTAATTTAAATGGACACGCTTTAAGTGGATTGCAATGCTACAGAAGTGTAAGCCAAAAACCACCCGAGTTGAACACAAACCTTTTTATTGGTTTAGAAATTATTATAAGAGTGGTACATTGGTTATTAAATAATTACTGTTCTGAGCAGTAAACTATTTCTATGATTTTAGTATACAGGAGCACTGTGTATGTTTTTAATTGGCATAGGGAATGTATGATGACAAGATATACAAAATGATCTGAGGAAACAGCTTGCGGCATTTCAGCAACCTAACAAATGTCTCTAGCTTAGAAAGCCCCTTTATACCTTGGCTGCCCGAGAGGGTTGGATTGCCTAAATTTACTATGCGTTGTAGCCCTGTCATTCAGCCAAAAAGATCATTCAAACATACTAACTTACCTGCATTCTTTTATCAACTTCTTGACTGTAAGGCAAAGGGGTAAACCATTTCTAAACCTTGACTAGAATGAAAAGGACGCCAACATTTTATAAAACTTAACATATTTTTAGAAGTGAGGGAATACGTCTACATAGGTATTATTTATATAGATGAAAAGATATAGGGCTCCATTTGCAATTTCTGCTTTAGAGGCCAGTCTTAAGACTGCTTAACCTGACGGTCACCTAAAATGTGGCAAATTGAAATCATCCCGATCCTATTTTATCAGGATGATTGACAGCTGATTGGCCGTAAGCAAGCAGGGGGCAGCATTGCAAAAGCATTGCTGGTGCGGTGAGGTCTAGCAGACTTGATTCATAGTAGCAAATTATGTCCACCAGACCAACAGTAATTGGAGTCTACAGAGTCAGATGTAAAATGATCCTTCAAATTCCCATTGCTAAATCAATCAATACATCAATAATTTTAAAAGTATCATGAATATACAAATTAAAGCTTTACAGTTAATATCTATTATCAAATTTATTTTTCTCTCTCGTCCTTTGTTTAGAGCATATCTAGATATGTTCAGGAGTGTTCATGTCTACATGGTAGCAGTGTCTGCACATCTAGTGGTCAAGAGAAGGGCACACTCCTTTGCATATCTAGGCATGTTCTTAAATAAATTATACCAAGAAAACACAGTAAATTTGATAGTAAATTGGAATTTTTTTTAATTTTAATTTTGCTTCCTAACAACAAAGTTCCAAAAAAGCTATAATTGTTAGAAAAATGTTCCACACAAAATAGTTAGGTGTAAATAGTTATAGATTTTTAAAGGACCATTAAATACAGTAGCATTGCATAATCAACACTGTTCTCCGCAGAAAATGTTGCCAGCGGGTGGCATTATAAAATAGCCGGGGTGGCATTATGAAATAGCCGGGTGGGGGCAGTGTAATATTTTCTAATATTATATCATTTTCTGCTATTTAAAGCACAAATTAATACATAAATTTTTATCATGATAATTTGTGCAATAAAAAATTTTTAGCAAATTTTTGCCGGATGGTTAGTAAAATCAGCCGAGTGGTGCACTCGCTAAAAAGGTCCTGGGGAGAAAACTGCAAAATTTGCATAATAAAAAGACAATACAATAGCACAGAATTTTAAATGAACAGTGAATTGGAAAGTCTCCTAAAACTGCATGCTTGATCTGATTTATCCACCTTAAGTTCCATTAGTAAGTAGAGAAACCTGTTCCATAATCCTGTTGTCGTGATGTCTATTATAGGAATCAATAAAACAAGCTGAACTTTGCCCAAAATAGATTTTTTTTTTTATGAATGCATATTTTATGAATGCAAGAATTAGTCAATCAATCAATGAGGGAAATTTAAATGAAATGTGTTTCATCTAAAGCAAATATAAATGTTGGGCTATGATCTATGATCTGATCACAAGAATCCCTAACCCACACAGCAATCAGACATTAGAATAGAAACAGTCTATAAAACAGGGCTTGACAAACCCGGATGCCAAGGAGTCACTGACAGGCCAAGGTTTATTGTTCCCAAGACATCTATGGATAGCTCCACATCCTATTGCCGCCCATCTCCAACCACACCTAAAGTATAGCTTGGTACGGCCGCATCCTTTCTAGACCTTGCAGCAATGAAATACAAACCCAACTTTTATTGTGTTGTTATTATTATTAATAATAATTAAAAAAAAAAAGTATTTGAGTGTGCCTAATATATTTATTGTTTTTTTTATTTTATATGATTAAAGGGACATGCAACCAAGAATTTTTCTTTCATGAGTCAGACAGTGCATACAATTTTTAAAAAAGTTTCCAATTTACTTCTATTATCAAATTTGCTGAAGAGATATATAGATAGGTAAAGTGCACATTTATTTATTCTCACAAGCCACTAGATGACCCTTTTGTTTTGTGGAGAGTGCAGATTACTTTGATCATTGTGATTGCTCTAATCCATTTGGAGTGATTTATATATATATATACACACACAGAGAGAATTGCACTCCAATGGATATCATAAGGATAACCAAAAGCTTCTGGCTCCTAAATGTATGGTCTGGCTCCTAGATTTAGAACAAATTTATCAAGCTCTGCTTTAAAAACAATAATGCATAGCTAACAGTGGCCTAAATTCCAGACTTGCTGGTCGGCTTTTTCATTCATTACAGTCACTACAAAAGTTATACACATTTTAGGAAAATAACTCTTGTTTGAATTTACACGACAGCTGAATCAACATGTACATATAATAAAGTGTACCACCAGGTTGGGAGTGTCCTATTCCATTTTTGTAGGCTTGTTGCAAACAGACCACTGTTGTGGAAACGTAAGGAATTTATTGTCATTACAGGAATATGCAAATTGTATGTGCCTTGGTTCTGTGTAAGATGAAATCTCTCCCATTTAGTATGCCACAGCCACTTGAAATTCCAGCTTTTCAGCATTGCTTGTGACTTGTAACCTAGCCTGGCTATACCGTAGGAGAAAGAACTGTTTACTTTTTCATCTGAAATATTCAGGTTCTTCTGGTTATTTTTAACTGCCCTGTTAGATACATGTACAAGAATAGATTATGATTATTATTTTTAGCATTTCCAAAATGTGTACAGTACCCTTGAAAGTAAAAGAAACATACATATGGGCTCTTGTTTGATAAAAAGGTGGGCAGCAAAAATAATGTTTTTTTTGTATTATTTTGTAATCAGTCAGTCACTGGCTATCCATCTGTCTGCCATTGGAATATAGATAAACACACCTCTAATAGAAATGGTTTCACCATCAGAAAACTGATGTCTCCAAACACATTTTCCTATGGCACAATCATATTGATATAGTATATAATATTTTGTATAAAGTACACACCAGCAAAAATATAGCATCATATTTAAAGGGAGCCCCCCCCCACAGCCTTTCAAGTGCGTAAGTGTAAGATTTATTTGTTGATGAGATACCTAGGTATTTATCTGAAGTACTACATAGCAGCAAATAGTCATCTAGTGCTGTTGCAAATGGAAAACATTCTTTCAAAACTACTGCCATATAGTGATTTGTGCACACTCCTGAGCTTATGTCCCCACTTTTCAAAGAAAGATACCAAGAGAACAAAGGCAATTTGAGAATAGAAAAAAATTGTAAGTTATTAAACATTGCATGTTCTTTCTGAATCATGAACAAATAAATGTTGGGTTTAACTGCATTTAGTCCCTTTTGCAGGACACTGTGCTCACATAATCTAAAGCAGCACTAGCAATAGAAGTAAAATTATGATTATATCTACGTGTTTGTAACTTTATAAATAATTACCTCAGAGTTTTCAATAAGCGATGCAAGGACGCCCTTTGAAAAGAGCAGATCACCCCTGCCCAATCTGCATCCTTGGCCAATCCAAGCTCATATTAAAATCATATGGGCATGCACAAGAGCAATGAAGCACATGCATGCTACTGTGCACAAAGTATTGTGCACATGCGCACAACTCCACTCGTATCTATGCAAAGCAGACAAGTGTTATGGTGGCCACGGTGACCACCATGTTTCTGTGTCTCTGTACAAATGACAGACTGTGGGGTCCATTTATGAATCTAAGGATGTAGTTTTGGAGCCCCAGTGGTGCAGGCTCACACAATTGTGCCACATGATGGCAGAGATAAATCATCCTAGGCAGACCCGATCATTGGCCAGCCCTGCTCTAGCTTAGCTGGTTGTGCAAATGGAAATGCAGCCAGCGGATGATGCACACTCACCACAATGACGGGCAGACAGGCTACTGGGAACATTGTCTGTCCGGGCTTTGATAAATGGCACCCATAGTGTGTGCTATAAGAATGATGTGTTTCACACAATAGAATAAAATACACCTGGCACACCAGCACAATGTTATTTAGAATGAAGAAAACTATACTCTATTACTAAATCGCACCCAGATGGACTGGCTAAATGGAGCTTTTCAGTGAGCATTTGTTTAAAAATAAAATGTTCTAAGTAATACGAGCATTTTATCATAGCATTAGTTAGAACATCTGTTTAACAGCAGATTACTAGATGAGAAAAAGATTATTTATTTCTAAGCACAACATAAATAAAATAAACTACACTTTTAAACAAATATATTGTGCTTTTAGCTGTGCCTACTGATGATAGCCCCAGCAGCAGTTATTCTTCATACTGACCTGATTTACAGACACAAACACTGCCTGTCTATTTGTGTCATGTCTGTAAGTGATCCTGCTGTTTGGCAGAGATGTCTAGGCAATATCACTCTAGTGTAGTGATGTCCAGTGGTACCATCCTCATAAGCCTCTAAAAGCTACATCTAATCTTGTGATGGTAATGTCATCTCAATCACTTGCCATCATTCTATTTGTAGCTTGAAAAAATTCTAACGAGGCATTAGGAATATAGTAATGTGAGCATGTAAAAGAAGATGATTTAAAGTCACAGTGTAACAAATGTATTTTTTATTATTCTGCCCATTTAGGTTCAATGTAAAATATGCATACAAAAGCCAATAAGTAAAATAATTGTTGTTTTTTCCATATATACTGCATGTGTGTATATATATATATATATATATATATATATATATATATATATACAGTATATATATATATATATATATATATATATATATATATATATATAAAGATAGTGAGCAATGACAAGGGGCATATATGTGCAGCCACCAATCAGTCAATAGCTCCCAGTAGTGCATTGCTGCTTCTGAGCCTACCTAGGTATGCTTTTCAACAAAGGATACTAAGAGAATGAAGCAAATTACATAATAGAAGACATTTGAAAGTTGTTTTAAATGTTATGTGCTATCTTGATCATGAAAGTTTAATTTTGATTTCACCATCCCTTTAAATAGAGATCATTATAAACTTTGAATTTCATATCTAGGATGTTAATTTTTAATACTGTAATTGATTTCATATAACTTTTATTTTCATTTTAAAAGCACAAACATACACTGAAATATATGTTTCAATCCATTTTGAAAGTCTGTTTATAAAAGTAATGCAAATTGTATAGTATATACTACATCAGGATTACAATTACATGCACATTTATCATTTAATTCAGTAGTAATATTAAGGTAACAATTAGGGACACCTTTGGGCCTCACAATCTATAAAACTGAATATTGGTGAAGCTATCATATTCATGTTTATATAATTATACATCTACTAATTTACATAAAGTCAGTTGACTTGGCAATTATGCCAGTGTTGGTTAAAGTGAAGGTAAAGTCTGGCTTACTCGCTAACAGGTTTAGACTGTGCATGTAAAATAAGGTTGATGTTCATTCATCATAATCTTGACAAATCATTGTAACATTTTAATTTTCAGATTCTAAATCGCCTCCGTTTTACCTCTATTGTCCGCCCGACATCTTGCCGCAATTGATTGACATTTATTCTGGATGTGATAGCCAATTCCTTTTTTACCCCCGGGGCGTTCTGCCCCTTTTTACCGACGTCATTACTAACTTCTCCGCATGCGTGTAATCCCTGCAAGCTTCATCGACTTCATGCTCGTGCATGATACGCGCATGCGTATAATGCTCTATGTTTCTTTTAGATAAATTGAGTCTCTCACTTGGTTACTTACGTTCAAAATTGGTGGGCAGCAGGTAAAGAAAAAAAGAGCTTACAATATTCACAACGATAGAGCGAGTGACACTATTGCGTTGCAATCAATTAATTAATGTTTTCATTCAGTAAATACAAAGTAACACTGCTATGTGCTTTAAATGTGTACGCATGCGCGATTGCGGTTAAAATACGCATGCGTATTTTCAATCGGCTGTTGTGCACGAGCTTGAAAGTGACGTAGTGAGCTTGTGGGAACGCTCGCTACGTCACTAGTGCCGAAGAAGGAAGTGTGGCAGGGGAGGAATCAATATATGAAACGGAGGTATAATATATATCTCTTTTATTACAAAATTAATAACTTTTTTGAAAAATAAGGTTAGCGACTTTAATACTTATATGATCATGTTTAAATGGGTGCAGTGCATTTGCTTAAAAATGACCTTCACTTTAAATTACAAAAGAGATGTATTAGTAATACTTGCAGAACATTCCATGGTATATACCCCTTGAAAACCATCTTGAGTATGTTTATCAAATGAGCGACTTTGATAACCCATGAAATTACAGTGTAGCAAATTTCCAATCCTTCTTTGCCTATGTGTTTAAACCTCTGCAAATGTTGACTGAATAATCCCACGTATAAATATTTGTGGATGACACAGGAGTGAGCCAAGTGAACAAGTTTGCATTTGTTTATACTCCATTACCGTGGCATAGACACATGTGGTTTAGGGGAATTCCTCTAAAAGTAGACTTAGAGTATTTATACTTAAAGGGATAGTCTAGTCAAAACCAAATGTTCATGATTCAGATAGAGCATGCAATTTTAAGCAACTTTCTAATTTACTCCTATTATCAATTTTTTTCGTTATCTTTGTATCTTTATTTGAAAATGCTGGAATGTAAGCTTAGGAGCCGGACAATTTTTGGTTCAGAACCCTGGGTAGCACTTGATGATTGGTGGCTACATTTAGATACCAATCAGCAAGCACTACCCATGTGCTGAACTAAAAATGGGTCGGCTCCTAAGCTTACATACCAGCTTTTCCAAATAAAGATCCAAGAGAACGAAGAAAATTGATAATAGGAGTAAATTAGAAAGTTGCTTAAAATTGCATGCTCTGTCTGCAACATGAAAGTTTAATTTTGATTAAACTATCCTTTTAAATTGATAATGTAATCAGAAAATAAACTGCTCTAAATTAGAGCAGTTTATTTTCTGATTACTTTATTCCTTTAAGTATGCAAGTATACTGTCCAACTTTTCTGAAGAGTACAGTGGGGAAGAAAATTCATTCAGAGGTAATTCACTTCCTATAAAAAACATTTAATTGGGGATGCTTTTCAAATATGAATGACAAATGTAAAAACCTTTAAAATATGCAACCACTGTGTATGTGTGCACTTCCTGTCAATTCAGTTCCTGTTAAACTTATTGTGGGGTTATTTTAAGATGTGGGCTTTTCTTTATAAAATACTTATACTTGTAAAGCCTAAAAGAACTCAATGGAGAGCAACAGAACACAGACTGTACAATATTTTTAATTAGTTCACCGCAGTTTACCTCACAACCTGACATGAAAGACTTTATAGATTTGTGACAAAAGTGCACATGGCATTAATAAACTACAGCATATAAGCATGGTCTATATGTGGAGCAGTAACACCAACAGTATATTGGTAGCTTTCATATAATAACCATGCATAGTTCTCAAAAGGAAGGAAACCACAAGACAGACACGTTGTATGGGCTAAAAAGAACAGTCAGAAGCATCTTGCCTAATGCAAAATTCTAGACATGTTTGCTCATGAGAAGGACAAATGTTATGAGCAGCTGAACAGGTTATTTTGAAGCAAAAGCATAAAATATTGTTTGTGTTTATGAATCGAGATATATATATAAAAATCTCTATTAACACCACAATAGCCTAAGTTATCTTGTATTTGTTCTTCATGTAAGTGTTTTCCCTGGAGTTTGAACCCCAAAACGCACTGGATATGATATGGTGTAGGGAAAACGGAAATATGAACAAACACTAAGCATTTGTGTATAATAGATCGTCCAGTGCCCAGATATAAAGTAACACTCAAGCCTAGCCAGCCTAGCTCAGGATGCAGCTGCAGATGCCCAGTTAAAGCTACAGCTAAAGATGCCCAGCTCAAGGTCCAGCTGCAGATACTCCCTGGCAAGCTGTGTGCAGAACACAGAGCAATGCACCACATATTATGTGCCACCTCCACTCCCTAGAGCATACCTATTAGGTACCCTAATGAAAATACTAGTGCACACTTCTCAAGCATTGCATATACAGTGTAACTAGCAGTGCTGGCGTCAGGACATGCAGCCTGGGAGCACAGCCCCGCAGGGATTGATGATGGACACGGCATCACATGTACAATTTACTCACCTAGGGTTTTCACAGCTATCTGTTTCGTGAGAGGAGGGGGCAGGTTGATGCACACTAGGTCCACGTCTTGGTGCAACAGCACATCGTCTATGCGGTTGGTATAGAAGGGGACACTCATTTCCTTGGCTAATTCCTCAGCCTCCTCCTGTGTCCTTCCCCATAGTGCTTTCACTGCAAATCCTTCGTCCTTCAGCAAGGGGATGATCACCCTGGAAGTCAGGCTAGTTCCAAATACGCCCACCCCGGGCAGCATTGCTCTAGCGGGCAGGGATCCTCAATCAGGCTACAACGCTGAGGTGCAAGGAGGAGGTGGGTGCTGCCTCATGCACAGTATGAGGGCTCCTGATGACACACGTTTTCCTGCAAAAAGGCTGCTAAAATGTTTCCCTATTTGCTGTGTCTCTGTCCTGATGCTATCTCACCTTTCAGGCTGCAGTGGCCAAGCAGCTGCCATGACCTCGTCCCTTTTCTCCATACCAAGCTCATGCCAAAATATGCCACACACTGTCCCCTTTCTTTTCTCATCAGAGGACAATGCAATCCCAAAGGAGATTACAGAAATAATAATTATAAACTGGTTGAAAAATGATATTTAAAAATGAAATATCCAGCGCAAATTTCTATCCTTATTTGGAATGAATATAAGCAGCGAAACACCAGGATATGAGGTGCATTCTGTGTGTCAGTAGCTGAAGCCTTGCTCTGCCATGATCACAAGCTCATTGCTGTGATACAGTAGGGGCGGAGCTATCTGCTGTCACCTAGTGTGTGTGTTTCTTTCCTGCAACGCCCTCTCTGTAGCTTGATAGGCCATTGGCTATTGCTAAGGTTAGATTTAACCCTTGCCTGTCGTGTGTTGTTTGTAGCTCTTGTCACAGTGGTGTTGGATGCTCAGCATCTTTTACTGCATGTTAGAAAAAGTACTGTGGCTGAAATGTAGTTATGTGTCCTATTAAAGATGTGCAAATATGTACTGCAATACAGTGAGCTGACTTTTATTATATGAGCTCACAAATGTCATTTTACTTTACACATTATTGTTCAATAGTTGTGCAGTGTAGGGCAGTGCTTCTCATTTCACTTAGCTATCACAAAAATAATTGCTATAAACATTTAATTTTTTTGTGGAAGGTGCTGTACATTGAGCAAAATAAGATTTTTGCTGCATCGGGTAGCACGCATATTACAAGTTAAAGGTAAAAAGTTTACCCAGCGCAAGCAAAAAGACGAAATTAGGATATCGCGACCGCATTAACGTATTCCACCATAGAAGTCAATGTAGCATGCAAGAAAAGTGAAAAAGAAAACTAACATCCAACTCACACACAAACCCGATCACATTTTCTCAAGTGCGCTAACCCGACATGAAGATTTGAATATTTCACATTCCAATGTTCGTCACATAGCATTACATGCACCTCAAGGTGCCCAGCTTGTGAGGCCACACAATGATTGGAGGAAGCTGGATTCGTCATCGATATGCTAAGTACAGCATGAGAAGCGGGCAGAGGATTGCCGGTCTTCTGTCATAAAGAAAAAGGTATTTAAAAAAAAACCCGCTTAAATGTAAAGTTTAATGAATGAAAGTGCCCCTGTTTTTATGAGTTTTTTTAAAAACCGGGCACTTTCTCATTAAACTTTACATTCACTTTAAAGTGTTCCAAATGACTTGTTATACTTGCTGCACAGTATTAAATGTATGTTTATTTTTGTATTTGAAATAGTTTAAATGAACAAATCCACCTATCACGCATTGTGACATGATCGTTTAAATGGTTTGACAACAAGAAAGACAAGACCTGCTCATGCTTTCACTTTATATAAGTTAGGTGCTGAAATGCTAATTATGGCAGGGATACAAAATCTCTTTCCCACTCCCACTGGCCTTTTAATTTATGCTACAGTCTCCAGTTTACATAGCTTTTCTATAAAGAATATAGCAGTATTCATATTTCCAGTATAGGTGGTGGTTTCAACATGCAAAAGCAGCAATTTTAAAAGACAAAATAAAGGTAAATTAGCTATTTGCAAACAATGTAATATACTCCAGCAATTAAAATGGATCATTGGGAACACATTAAAGGGACAAAATCAGTACAATGTCCCTTTAAATGCATATTATACAGTGTGATCCAGTTGTCCCAAATTATTGCAATGCAAAAATCTATAAAACTAACTAATCTATGCAAAACATATCAACACGTTATGTATGTATGTCTTTTTTTACTTTACAGATTTGGAAATAGTAATTGATGTGTAGTGTGTTAGTACATGTTATACAATGTACAGCATTTAGTGTTTGCAGATTCTCACACATTGAAAGTTTTTTGTTATGTTTAATTCTTAGTGCATTACATTTGAATGTACTTATACAGGCTAAATCTAATGGATTATGTGCACACTATTTTATATTATACACTACCCGTGCCTTTACAAACTGATGCATTCGTATTAGTACCTGACCTTCTGCTTTACTAAATGTTAGTGTCACTTGAATCATTGCCAACGAGGAGTAGGGAGTTACATACTAAACAGGGGTTACTTTTCTAAGATAAATACTCATGCTCTCTGAAACAATGCCTTGATTCAAATATGATTGTCTTTTTTATGCAAATAAAATGACACAACAGTAGAACAAAAACTGGGCAGGTGGGAACCCCACAGTGACATGTACTGTACACACATGGGCGTGTTTTCTTATGAATACAATGCACCTTGTCTAATTGTGTCTTACAGCCCTCTAGTGGTTATGTCACTCCCTCTTTTGCATTTACTGAGCAAACAAAGCATACTAATAAAATACAACACCCAGCACTCTGTATTTCTAGGGTTTCTTTCCAACAGGCCAGGTTTTCATGCAGACGGTCTCAACAAGAGCACAGATATGCTGCTTACGATAGCCTGGAATTTGCACAAAAACACACAAAAAAAATATGTCAGTTTAGGAGATTTTTTTTCTTTGTTGCTTTGTTTTCAAATCCATTTCAGTAGATAAAAAGAAATGCTGTTTGGATTAGAATATAACAGTAAAATCTAGATAAATGCACATAAATACAAACCAAATGCTATAAGAAATATTGCTCACAGGATTTTCATAGACTGTAATAGAAGCTAAAGATCATTATGACTGTCTAAAACATTTTAATGTTTTGTTTTTTTCACGTAACCATTACTGTCAAGTCGGTACATATGTGTAATTAATTAATTGATATAATTTTGACTTTTAAAACTTAAAGGGACATTGTACACTAGATTTTTCTTTCCATAACTGTTCTGTAGATGATCCATTTATATAGCCCATCTGGTAGGGTTTTTGTAAAAATGTATAGTTTTGCTTATTTTTTAATAACAACATTGTGCTGATTTTCAGACTCCTAACCAAGCCCCACAGTGTCAGATGTATGCACGCGTTTACAGACTCCTGCTGGCTCCTGTTTATGTTATCTGGCTTTTCATATGCAGGGAAGGGGGGAGTGTTTTCTCTTATTGTTTTCTCAGTCCTTTTCATTGGGTGTCCCAGCCAAGCCTCATCAACTGCTAAACTGGGAGCTTCTAAGTAAGTTTTTAAAAGGTTTTATACTGGATTTTTATATCAGAATCTGTGCATATTCTTATATATAGTAGTGTCTGTTACATGCAGTTGTATGAAAATTGGTGTATAGTGCCCCTTCCAGTATAAAAGTGCAAAGTGAAAATGCTCTAATATGTTAGAGCATTTTATTATTGCACTATTGTTTGTATATAACTGTATGTTTAACCCATGCAAATATATTAAACACATAGTTAAATCAGCTGCAGTCGTGTTGCACTACTGGGAGCTAGCTGAAAACATCTGGCGAGCCAATGACAAGAGACAAATGTGCGTAGCCACCAATCATCAGCTAACTTCCAGTAGTGTAGTATATATACAAATTATTTTCCAACAAAGGCTACAAAAAGAACAAAATAAATCTGAAAATGGAAGTGAATTTAAAAATGTTAAAAATACATGCTCTTGGGCGGAGCCGGCCAGCAACCATCATGGCCGCATAGTAATGTAGCTCCGTATCGCGGGCGCCTTCCACAGCAATTATTCCACCTATCCATACACTGCTTCCCTGCCGGAGGCCTACACACAATGCACAGCTTTAACTCTATTACGCCTGCTAACATCTTCAGTCTCCAATGTCAGGCAAAACAAATAAAAATACACCTCGGGCTATAATGCTGCCTTGAAGCCACTGCAACATCCTACATCCACTGAGAGCCCCAGGACATTCATCCATAGTAACGGACTCTACACAGACCTTGAATAGCAGCTTCTAACTGTGAGTAGATTCTAATTCGCCATACTACCACCTCTTGTCAGAGGCTGAACCTCACTGGTATAAAGTGTACTTCGATATATGTATTAAATAAATACAGGCATCACAGCACACAAATATAGAGACAAGTCCACGTGGCTTATATTGGCCTGTAACAGACTTTCAAAGAATTAATCATATCTTATACACCTCTTGTAACCTTGGAGTATGCCAGTACTATAGCATACTGGAAAGCACATATCATCCTCAGTACTAACTGGATTGCCACTCCTTACTCATCTCATAGTGCACAGAGCCTGTCATCTTTTTCTATAATCACTACTAATACAAAATATGGCAACCAGAAGAACTACTTGACCAGAAAATTCTAACAAAGGACCTTCCGCTACAAGCTCTAAAATGAATAACTTTTTAAAGATATTGAAAACATCGGTGACAGACCCTGAGGCACCCCAAGTTTCAGACGCCATACCAGAAGATATGGACTCATCCACACCCTTAACTAAAGTAACCTGCCAACCAAAGCAGACTTCACATCTTTTCTCGCACAGGTTGGGAAAATTATCAAAGATGGACTTTCGGAGGTTAAAAAAGAGGTATCAGATCTAGGAGAAAGAGTGCTGCAGGTAGAAGAAGAGATGGAACAATATAACAATGACCTAGACCTGCAGAACCGCACTCTGCAAGTGTACGATACACAGATACAACAACTTCAAGCCCAGGTTGAAGACCTGGACAACAGGGGGAGATGCCAAAACCTTAGGATCAGGGGAATCTCTGAACAGATAACCCCCAACCTCTTACCGCAGCACCTCCAGCAATTATTCCACTTTCTCCTGCAGGATGATGCCTCTACCATATCTCTGGAGCGAGAGCACCAAGCATTACGCCCCAAGCCACAGGATAATAAACCCCCTAGAGACATAATCCTTAAATTCCACAACTTCAAAGACAATGAAAAGAGCATGCTTGCTTCAAGAAAGTTATGCCAAATCACATTTGAGGGTGATATACTACAAATCTATGCTGATCTGAGTGTCATCACTCTGACAAAACGAAGAGAAGCTAAATACCTAACCAGCCATCTTCAAGATCTCAAGATACCCTACAGATGGGGGTTTTCATTTTGCTTAAAGGTACTCCATGACTCATGTATAATCGCCTAAAGGACACCGTATGACCTAGACCATTTCTGTAAAAGCCCTAACATCCCAGCTCCATCCATACCTTCCGTTAAACCCGGAGATACTTCTGAAAGCTCTTCATCACCCTCCCTGCCAAAGCCACAACGATCAAGCTGGACAACAGTCCAAAGGAAGCATATAAGACCTGCCCTCCAGATAACTCAAGAAACAGAGGAACCCACCTGAACTATCTCATTATCTGGACTAATTCCATTACTGAACTCAACTTTTGGTGAAGTATCTTTATGTCTCCAAGAACTCTGGCTCTTACAGTAGTAAAATATGTTTTGCCCTGTCACATTCCCCTCCCTAGGAGAGCTTCTATCCAACTCTAGCCAGTATCACATATATTCCTCTTTAAGTAACACCCAACCTCCCTATTTAAGTCAAACTACACACAACTACTCAAAGGCCCACTACCTAACCCGGAGAGAAATGACATAGAATAACCATATTCAATTGGAAAATGCCCACCTTAGTGACGATTTATGGTCACTATGTTACCCCATCCCAGGTTTAAATACTGTTTTAAGTATTGTATTCAATTATGTTTACAGTTTATATGTAATGTTATTGTGTTTTGTTTTTGTTGTTCCATTTGTTTTATTAGCTTGTTTTTCCCCTGTTTGCCCGCAGATAATAATGCCTTCCACTTTATTCGCTGCTCCTATACTTTTCTCTACTCCTGTTTCCCTCTGTCCTCGAGAAGGAAAACTCTGGTAAGCCTGCAAACCACACCACATTACATAAAGGACTTGGTTCGTCTTCCAAACTTGTCTTTACACAATGGGTGGATATCAGCCCTGACTCAGTCCATAACAATGATAATTCTATTCACGCACACTCCTGCCCTTCCATATACTCACACCCACTTCATACTCCTTCTACTTCCGTGGGACCTTCCACTCAGCATCCACTATGAGTGCACCTGATATTACGATCTTAACCCAAAATGTTAAAGGTCTCAACTCCCCAACAAAAAGATCCATAGCATTAAACTGGTTCTATAAACATAAAGGGGATGTTGTTTTTATACAGGAGACACACTTTCCTAAAACCTCAGAGCCCAAATTCACATCCAAACATTTCCCAATAGGCTATTTCAATTCGAACAATGCGAAACGCAATGGAGTGGGGATGCTTTTCCACCGAACTACACCATTCCAGTTAACACATAAACTCACAGATAATGAAGGAAGGTACATAATCCTGATAGGGACCCTGTGTAGCCGCCCTCTCACCCTAGCCAATATATATGCTCCAAACACAGGCCAAGCTCGTTTTATCAAAAAGATCGTTAGAGAACTGATGGGAATAGCCAAGGGACCTATAATTCTTGCAGGAGACTATAATGTAGCTATGGAACCACCTTTGCACTGTTACAACAAAAAGGGAGCCATACCCAGAAGCTCCCTAGGAGCCATATCAAATTTTATCCGCGAGGCAACCCTTATTGATGTTTGGAGACTGCACCACCCTTCACAGAAAACCTATACTTTCTACTCCAATCCCGCAAATCCTACTCCAGGCTGGACTACGTCTACTTAGACCAGAACAGCCTGCCACTAGCAAAATCATCAGAGATCCTCCCAACCCCCTGGTCGGATCATTCCATGGTCTCACTATCTGTAACTTGGACCGACAAGCCACTTACAGACCCCTGTTAGCAAATAGACAAAAAATTATTGCATATGCCCCCTATCAAAGAGAACATTTCTTGTGCCCTTATTGATTATTTCCAACATAACACAACACCTTCTTCCAGCAGCCTCATATGGGAAGCACATAAGGCCATTATCCGAGGCGAGTTTATCAAACAAAAATCCATCCTTAAAAAAGCTATAACAAGCACTATAATTATTTACTCCAGCAGCTCAGAAGTCTAGAGGCCTCACATATGTTAGCGCCTACAGACAAACACCATATCGCACAACTACTTAAGACTAGAAAAGAACTAACGGCTAGATTACGAGTTTTGCGGTAAGAGCGGCTCGGTACTAACTTGCAAATTATTACCACCACTCACCTCCCTATAGCGCTGCTATTACAGGTTTGCATAAACCCGGCGTTAGCAGGCAATATGTTAGCGTTGAGCAAAATTGAGCTCCATACCGCACACAAATACCAGCGCTGCTTTGAGCTGTTTTTACATGCTCGTGCACGATTTCCCCATAGACATCAATGGGAAGAGCCGGCTGAAAAAAAGCCTAACACCTGCAATAAAGGAGCGTAAAGCTCCGTAACGCAGCCCCATTGATTCCTATGGGGAAAGAAAATGTATGTTTACACCTAACACCCTAATATAAACCCTGAGTCTAAACACCCCTAATCTGCTGCCCCTGACATCGCCGCCACCTACATTACATTTATTAACCCCTAATCTGCCGCCCCAATGTCGCCGCCACCTACCTACACTTATTAACCCCTAATCTGCAGCCCCCAATGTCGCCGCCACCTACCTACACTTATTAACCACTAATCTGCCACCCCCAACATCGGCGCCACTATACTAAAGTTATTAACCCCTAACCCTAACACCCCTAACTTAAATATAATAAAAATAAATCTAAATAAAAATTACTATCATTAACTAAATAATTCCTATTTAAAACTAAATACCTATAAAATAAACCCTAAGCTAGCTACAATATAACTAATAGTTACATTGTAGCTATCTTAGGTTTTATTTTTATTTCACAGGTAAGTTTGTATTTATTTTAACTAGGTAGAATAGTTAGTAAATAGTTATTAGCTATTTACTAACTACCTAGCTAAAATAAATACAAATTTACCTGTAAAATAAATCCTAACCTGTCTTACACTAACACCTAAACTTACACTACAATTAAATAAATTACATTAATTAAATACAATTAACTAAATTACAACAACAAAAAACACTAAATTACACAAAATAAAAAAAGAAATTATCAAATATTTAAACTAATTACACCTAATCTAATAGCCCTATCAAAATAAAAAAAGCCCCCCCCCCCAAATTAAAAAAAAAACCCTAGCCTAAACTAGCCCTTAAAAAGGCCTTTTGTGGGGCATTTCCCCAAATAAATCAGCTCTTTTACCTGTAAAAAAATACAAACACCCCCCCAACAGTAAAACCCACCACCCACACAACCAAACGCCCCAAATAAAAACCTTCCTATCTAAAAAACCTAAGCTCCCCATTGCCTTGAAAAGGGCATTTGGATGGGCATTGCCCTTAAAAGGGCATTTAGCTCTTTTTCAGCCCAAACCCTAAGCTAAAAATAAAACCCACCCAATAAACCCTTAAAAAAAAATAACACTAACCCCCGAAGATCCACTTACAGTTTTTTAAGACTCGACATCCATCCTCAACGAAGCAGCAGTTCCAATTAGCCAATAGAATGCGAGCTCAATCCTATTGGCTGATTGGATCAGCCAATAGGATTGAAGCTCAATCCTATTGGCTGATTGCATCAGCCAATAGGAATTTTTCACCTTTAATTCCGATTGGCTGATAGAATTCTATCAGCCAATCGGAATTCAAGGGACGCCATCTTGGATGACATCCCTTAAAGGAACCTTCATTCTTCATTAACCCGTCGGAAGAAGAGGATGCTCCGCGCCGGATGTCTTGAAGATGGAGCCACTCTGCGCAGGATGGATGAAGATAGAAGATGCCGCCTGGATGAAGACTTCTGCCGGCTTGGATGAAGACTTCGGCCCGCTTGGATGAAGACTTCTGCCAGCTTCACTGAGAATTTCTGCCGCTTCGTTGAGGATGGATGTCGGGTCTTCAAAAACTGTAAGTGGATCTTCGGGGGTTAGTGTTAGGTTTTTTAAGGGTTTATTGGGTGGGTTTTATTTTTAGCTTAGGGTTTGGGCTGAAAAAGAGCTAAATGCCCTTTTAAGGGCAATGTCCATCCAAATACCCTTTTTCAGGGGAATGGGGAGCTTAGGTTTTTTAGATAGGTTTTTATTTGAGGGGTTTGGTTGTGTGGGTTTTACTGTTGGGGGGTTGTTTGTATTTTTTTTACAGGTAAAAGAGCTGATTTCTTTGGGGCAATGCCCCGCAAAAGGCCCTTTTAAGGGCTATTGGTAGTTTAGTTTAGGCTAGGGTTTTTTTATTTTGGGGGGGCTTTTTTATTTTGATAGGGCAATTAGGTTAGGTGTAATTAGTTTAAATATTTGATCATTTCTTTTTTATTTTGTGTAATTTAGTGTTTGTTTTTTGTAATTTAGTTAATTGTATTTAATTTATGGAATTTATTTAATTGTAGTGTAAGGTTAGGTGTTAGTGTAAGACAGGTTAGGTTTTATTTTAAGGTAAATTTGTATTTATTTTAACTAGGTAGTTAGTAAATAGTTAATAACTATTTACTAACTAGTCTACCTAGTTAAAATAAATACAAACTTAGCTGTGAAATAAAAATAAAACCTAAGGTAGATACAATGTAACCATTAGTTATATTGTAGCTAGCTTAGGGTTTATTTTATAGGTAAGTATTTAGTTTTAAATAGGAATTATTTAGTTAATGATAGTACTTTTTTTTAGATTTATTTTAATTATGTTAACGTTAGTGGTGTTAGGGTTAGACTTAGGGTTAGGTTTAGGGGATAATAACTTTAGTATAGTGGCAGCGATTTTGGGGGCAGCAGATTAGGGGTTAATAACAGTAATGTAGGTTGCGGCGATGTTAGGTACAGCAGATTAGGGGTTAATAATATTTAACTAGTGTTTACATTGCGGGAGTGAGGCGGTTTAGGGGTTAATATCTTTATTCTAGTGGCGGCGATGTCCGGAGCGGCAGATTAGGTATTAATAATTTTATTTTAGTGTTTGCGATGCGGGAGGGCCTCGGTTTAGGGGTTAATAGGTAGTTTATGGGTGTTAGTGTACTTTTTAGCACTTTAGTTTTGAGTTTTATGTTATGACGTTATAGCATAAAACCCATAACTACTGACTTTCAGGTGGCGGTACGAATCTTGTGGTTATAGGCTGTACCACTCACTTTTTGGCCTCCCAGGCAAACTCGTAATACCAGCGCTATGGAAGTCCCATTGAAAAAGGACTTTTTGAAAGCTGCGGTAGTTACGTTGCGTTACGGCCAAAAAAGTGTGCGGTACAGATATTCTGACAAGCCTCGTAATACCAGCGGTAGTGAAAAAGAGCCTTAATGCTGCTTTTTAACTCATAACGCAAAACTCATAATCTAGCCGCATATTAATTATTAAATAAAGAAGCACATATGAAAGCACTACACCTTCGGAAACTATATTTCACTGAGGGCAACAAGCCAGGATCCCTCCTAGCCAGGGCCCTTAAGACCCGTACAAACAATACCTACATTCGCAAACTGATTCCCCCACTAAACCCTGATACTCACATTCATGACAGTAGGGCTATTACCAACACCTTCAGATATTTTTATAATAAACTCTATAACATACCCCCACCTGCCACCTCAACTAATCCAACAGAACTAGACCAATACATTCTTGAATCTGACTTACCAACTCTGCCAGAAGAAGTTGCTAAACAACTAGATGAACCAATCACTGCGCAAGAAATTGCATTAGCGATTAAAAATACCCCACTACATAAAAGCCCAGGACCAGACAGATTACTTACTCTATATTATAGACATTTCCAGCATATCCTAATCCCACATCTCACAAGTTTATTTAACTCTCTAGATGGCACCGGTTGTTTTTCGTCAAATCTTTTAGAAGCACATATATCGGTTATACCCAAGCAAGGGAAATCCCCCACAGAACCGGGCAACTACCGTCCTTTTTCCCTATTAAATGGCGATATTAAAATATATGCCAAAGTCATTGCACAGCGTATCAACAAAATCTTACCCACCCTAATCCATGTAGACCAAGCGAGCTTTGTCCAACTCAGAGAGGCCAGAGACAACACAATTCGTGTATTACATCTAATGAAATACGCAAAAACTCAAAAAATCCCTGCCATTCTGGTCTCTACTGATGCGGAGAAAGCCTTCGACAGGCTAAATTGAAAATTCCTACAAGGAACCCTTAAACACTTTGGATTCGGCGATATTATGATACAACAAATATTTCATCTATACACTAGCCCCACAGCTAAAGTGCGAACAAACGGTGTCCTTTAACAAAGCTTCCCCATTAGCAACGGCACTAGACAGGGCTGTCCTCTTTCCTCTCTTCTCTTTATACTTACTATGGAGGTTTTTGCAGCTTGCATTCGACATAACTCTAACATCCACGGACTCAAAGTTGGCACACAATTGCACAAACTTGCTATGTTTGCAGATGATATTCTGCTTACTGTCTCCTCATCTGCTCTCTCCCTTCCAGCCTTGATTTCAGAATTTGATACCTTCAGTAACTTTTCCCATTTTCTCATCAACTACAATAAATTGGAAATACTTAATGTATCCATGAACCCCACAAACTTTGCGGACCTTAAACACATCTGCCCTCTCAAGCTCCAGCCCTCACACCTGAAATACCTGGGGGTGGTGCTGTCTCCTCGCAAAGAGCAATTATTCCCACTAAATTACAGCCCGTTATTGACAACTATCCAACACTCCTTCTCTATCTGGAGAGATAAACCCCTGTTCTGGTGGGGGAGGATACAATCTGTGAAAATGACTATCCTCCCTAAGATCCTGTATATACTTCAAGCTATGCCAATAATGATTCCTAAATCCTACCTTCAATAATTGCAGGGGTCTATAAACTCTTTCATTTGCCACTCCTCTTAAAATACAAATAATACTCTGACTCCAGACCTTATATTTCAGATGCTAGCAGCAATTCTCACCCAGTCCAACTGATAACTACAAACCCCACCAATCCACACCTACCTGAATCCAGATTATCTGTGGCACCTTCTCCCTTCCCCAGTTATACCCCCCTCTCATTTTCCTGACTTCCTTCTCACCTTTTTCTTGTCTTTCTATCTTTCTATATACTATGTACTATTAATAACATTCGAAATGACTGTTTTAATGGTGCTATAATTAATCAATCAGCTTGAGGAAGACATGTACTGTAGCTGATTTAGAAGGATCAATATTATGTCTAATTATCAGATATTCATTTTGCTTGATGACACAAAGGACTTTGTTTCTGTCAAAATGCACCAGATTCTGCAAAGCATTGCGAAAACATCAAGTTCAACAAGCTGTTCTAAGAGTATCCTCAACTGCCTCAGCTCCCTTTAGAAGTACATGTATATGCTATTTTATTGTAACAAACTGAATGTTGAATAATTTGAATTGTTAGCTATGTTTTCTACTACAATAAAATAAAAAAATATTTAACAAAAAAAAATACATGCTCTTTTTGAATCATGCACATTTAATTTTGATTTTCCTATCCCTTTAAATGGACATTCTAGTACAAAAATCACGTGATCTAGATTGTTAATGAGTGCAATATTTGTATTACTGACCTTAGATAACTATGGGTTAGATTACAAGTGGCGCTCTAATGTTAGCCCTTGCACAATATTGAAATATTTCATCCGCACTATCCTGCGCTCATATAACAAGTTGAAAGTAAATGCGACTGCGTGAGCGCAAACTAAATTTGCACCCGTCAGGTTAGCGTGGCTGAAGATCCTGCGTAAAGGGCTAGGGATAAATTAATAGTTGCGCCAAGTGGAGCCGGTTGCTGACTAACATGGCCGCTTCTGTGTAATGCTCCATCGATGTAATGCTAACAGATAACCCCGGCACCGGCCAATGCCACAATTTCAAGCACAGAGTGAGGGAGGTTTGCTGAAAACCTCATGGACTTCTCAAACATCTAAGTTTTTTGTTTCCCACCTCACTTACAGGCAGCGCAACACAACAACCGCCATCGCTACATGCAGCAGCTACACCCAGGCTTACAAGGAGCAGCCTTTCTGATCACAGCTCTACTGAGCATGCTGTTGACCCTATTTCCACCGGAGTGATATCCACAGCTCCAGGCTCTGGCTGCTGCGTGTCTGGATCTCTGCATTTTGACTTGCAACTGGAGTCCATAGACTACAGCTCCCACAACAGTGGTGAAAACCTGTTTAGGCCTTCTTTCCACTCACACACGTGAAGCTGGATGTGAGTACCCTTGTGATCCTGCATGTTGCCACACAATATAATTCCTGCTTCTACCTTCCACTACAGTGAATCTGGCCAGACTTATTGTCAGCTGCAGCACTGCTGTTTATCCAGGGGTTAAGGCCCTACATACACTCTCTAGCAAGAAGCATTCTTTAATTCAGGGAGTAGCACTCATACAATGTGTCTCATGCTCACAGTACATAACTCCTAACTGTTAACAGAGAAATCACCAAAATATATAATCTACTTTATGCTGCTCCACACTAGATTTATTTTACTGCCTGCCGCACACAAATAAATATATTCCTGCTGTAGAAGTCAACATATATCCTCACATACTCCACATAGGAATTAATATCTAGTGACTGTGCATCCCTTATGACTGAAGACTCACCTTTTTCTCTCTGGTAATACTTACCAACCTTATAAGAGAGACTCTGATACATCATAATTAGTAACATTTTCAGTTTTGCAGAATACTGGCTTGCATTTATTTAGTTAACTTCGCATATACACTGTCATTTTGTAGCTCAAATGGCCTATAGAAGAAATTTCAAATCTGATAGGCCCACCAAGCCGTTGAGTCCCCATGGAGCTAAAATAATGTTATTTTAAAACCATAGAAACTGATCTGCAACCTTCATCAGCATATACAGAGGATTCATGGGGGCTCAGTTCCCGACGGCCAAGGATAATAGTCCCATTACTAGAGACGACCTCCGCTTTCTAACAACTAAAACAGACTTTGCCACAATGGACCCTGCACTTGATGTTACCTCCCCCCACCCCACCATCCCGTATAGGCTTAAGAATCAAGTTTATCATAACATAAAGCAATAAGACGTAGAGGATGCAGGGCATGTTCAACACCCTCCCAACGGAGGGGTCCACATACTCTCATATAGATTATTTTTTCATAGACCAAAACAGCCTACATTTCCTACAACACTCTGACATAGGTCAAGTTACTTGGTAAGACCATGCCAGGATCTCAATATCAATTGAATAGTCTAACATCCCTTTAAGCCCCTTGTCTGGTGATTAGATGACTCCCTTCTCCACGACCACTCAGTTCTAGCAAACCTTACCCTATTTGTAAATATTTTTCCCTTAACTCACCCGCTGCAGCCTCTCCACAAGTCCTCTGGGAGGTCCATAAAGCTGTTTTGAGCGGAGAACTTTATAACACCTGTTATGGGATGGCAGAGGTGGTGGTACTCAGTACCAGTGTGTACCCCCACAAAAAAAACACTGCTTAATCCTAAATATATATATGTATATATATATATATATATATATATATATATATATATATATATATATATATATACACAGTATATGTATAGATATATATTTTACAAAGAATACATTATATACATATATATATTTATATATTTATTTATATATATATATAGCGATATCTATTTAAAAATAAAAAGTAGGGATGCACCGAAATTTCGGCTGCAGAAACATTTCGTCCGAAAATGGCATTTTTGGTTATTTTGTTTTTCTTTTTTTTTGCCTGTTATTTTCGATAACATGATTGTGTAGTATATTTTAAATTTGATGCTAGGCTAGAGCTGCTGTTTGAGTTCATTACTTGACTTACTGTTTTGCATATAATAATAGTTCTCTAGGACTATACTTTATTTCGATAAATGGTAAAAAATAAATAAATGTTAAATCGGATTCTGTTACACAGAACTAAATACAGAATAATACAGAATATTGATATTTAATATTGTTTTAAGAAGGGATGCAGAAACATTTTGTCCGAAAATGGCATTATGGGGTTTTTTTAGTTTTATTTTCGTTTTTTTTTTTTTTTTTTTTGCCTGTTTTTTTTTCTTGGTAAAATTATTTTGTAGCATATTATTGCTTTAAAATATGTTTTGTCTAATTTTAGTGTGTTACTTTCAATAAAAGTGTGGTTTTTTTTTTTTTTTTGGCTTGCAGTTTTTCAATTCAGATTAATTCATTAAATAGTCTAATTATGCACAAAAAAAATATATATAATTTGAAAAAAATACATTTTCGGTTTTCGGCCTAGTGCATCCTGGATTTTCGGGTTCGGTTTCGGTCCAGAATTTCCATTTAGGTGCATCACTAATAAAAAAAACATTTTCTTCTATGTGAAGAACATTAGAATGTAAAATATTCCTTAATACCTTCGGGTTAGCGCTGTAGGTTTAACTCCTGTCAGGTTAGTGATCGAGTGATAAAGGTTTTTTTTCCATTGAAGTCTATAGGTGCTATTTAAAAAAACTGCCGTGCCAAAGAGGATGTCTTTGTGTTCTAGGTAAGTATAGTTTTAGCCCTCAAATTACTTATTTAAAAATGTTGTTTCATATGAAAGGCTATCCCTATGTTAATTCTGCACATAGTGCAGAATTATGTAGCATTGTGTACAACGTTTACTGTCCCTTTAAAGACACATACAGACATATCTATGTTGTTTTGAAGCACTGCAGGTTAAATGCACATGTCACCAATTAGCATCACTACACACTATTAAAAGGGATTAATCAACATACAGGCCATTCAACCTGTGGTGTAATCTCTAAACCTACAAAATAATAATTTTGTGTGTTGTTTACCCGTTACATTTGTTTTTAGATTTAAAAATTGGGAGATTAATGAGGCAGATTAAGATTTTGTGTTGATTGCATAAGGTAAAGATTTCAGGCTTGAGTGATATTAAAGTGTCAGTAAACCTCAAAAATAATGTTATATAATTCTGCACATAGTGCAGAATTATATAACATTATATTACCGCAAACTTTATAAAACATAATATTCCCTTTTAATTTTTTAAAACAACGGCTGCTTTACAGACCCGCTCTCTGTGCTCTTCTGAGCGGGTCTGTTTTTTTTACACAGCGCATCGGGCCAGCTGTGTAGTCACATCCCGGCCCGACCGCGCCATTATACACAGTGCAGCTCGCTCCTGCTGTCAGACAGAGCAGGAGCGAGCTGCACTTAGTGTTATGGCAAGGTCAGGCCGGGCTGTGACTTTACAGCTGGCCCGATGCGCTGTGTGAAAAAAACAGACCCGCTCAGAAGAGCACAGAGAGTGGGTCTGTAAAGCAGCCGTTGTTTTAAAAAATTAAAAGGGAATATTATGTTTTATAAAGTTTGCGCTAATATAATGTTATATAATTCTGCACTATGTGCAGAATTATATAACATTATTTTTGAGGTTTACTGTCCCTTTAATGCAAAAGCATTTTGGGATTGTGATCACTGTAAAAACACACTGATAATGCTGGCCAAAGTAATCTACTGAAAACAAACGCAAGATTGTTATTTAAGGTCAGTAATGCAAAACTGCATTTTGTTCTAAAATGTCCCTTTAATTACAATCATAAATGAACATTAAAGAACCACTAAATACAATAGAATTTAATACTCTGGCAATTACAAAATAAAAAGACAATGTAATAGCAGTTATTGTGAATTTGAAATAGCAGTAGAATATTTTCTGGCAAATTTCAAAGTTAATCGAATTCTCCTCCCGACTTCTATCATGTGACAGTCATCAGCCAATAAAAAAATACATATTTGTATATACTGTGCACTTCTGCACATGCTCAGTAGGAGCAGAAGCCTTAGAAACTGTGCATATAAAAATAATGTGCACATTTTTATAATGGAAGTATATTGTAATATTTTTTTTTTACTGCATACTTTATCTGAATCATGAATCTTTAATTTTTACTTTACTGGCCCTTTAAGATGATCATAGTCAATTTATTACAAATTTCATTGTGTAAAAGTTTGATATGAACTATATTTTAAAATTTTTATAAAAAAATATGCATGTTAAAATGGGAACTGAACATGCTCTAGGGCTTTATTAAAAAACAAAAAAACAACAACTGTCTAATCAAGAAATGCTTAATGAAAAAGGCAACATAACAACGAAACAAACAACAACATCATGAATACCAGTGTTTAAAGGGACACTACAGTTAAACTTAAACTTTCATGATCCAGATGGAGCAAACAATTAAAAAACAAAAACATTCCAATTTACTTATATTATCAAACTAAGCACAATCTTTTTAAATGGCATTAGCTCTTACTGAGCATGTTCAAAAGTTCACAGCATTTTGTGATTGACTGATGGCTGTCACATGACACACAACAGGGAAAATAGAAGTAAATTTGAAATTTGTTAGAAATTCAGAATTAGTGCTACTTTATTATATTTTTAACATTTGTTGATTATGCAAATCTTCAGTGTATAATGGTCCTTTAATTATTCCAATGTAAGGTATAGTTTTCTTTTTTTATTTAGCCACAAATGCATTTGGAAAGCTTGTGATTAATGGGTTATCATTGGGTTCAGAAGAGTGGTGAAACAGGGGAGCTTTCAGGTGGCCATATTAGGTCAGAACACAATATCTATTACAGCCTGTATAAAGTAGCATTCAAAGTGTTGCAGATAGGGATGGGTGAATGTTTCGCAAAATTTGAAAAATGAAAAAAAAATTAACAAATTTGTTCGTTCGAATCGAATTTCAAATGTTTCTATTGCATTCTAACATTTGTTTAATGTAACAGTATTTCTAATGCTTTCTTTAAATGTAATATTTCGAATTATGCAATTTTTGAAATAGAAACATTCAAATTGATATATTTGTATCTATTATGTATACATTTACTAAATTGCCTACCACATGAACTATTGAACTTCTGAATAAAATTTGTTAAATTGAATGTTACATTCAAAATGTCGAATGTGGACATTCAATCTAATTATGAACATTTGAAATCGAAAGGGACATAGAAACATAGAAACATAGATATTGACGGCAGATAAGAGCCATAGGCCCAGCAAGTCTGCCCGACCTTACCTAACAGTATAAACTTATCTAGTTCGTAGGATAAGTTTATACTGTTAGGTAAGGTCGGGCAGACTTGCTGGGCCTATGGCTCTTATCTGCCGTCAATATCTATGTTTCTATGTTTCTATGTCCCTTTCGATTTCAAATATTCCTAATTAGATTGAATGTCCACATTTGACATTTTGAATGTAACATTCAATTTAACAAATTCTATTCAGAAGTTCAATAGTTCATGTGGTAGACATTTGAAAACTGTAAATTGCATTTGATTACAGAATTTTTTAGAATATTCGTTCTTATCAACAATCGATTATGTAAATTCAATTTCTTCAATAACATTCGTTCTAACATTCAAATTTGAATATAAACACATACGCCCATCCCTAGTTGCAGACCACTTTCACTAATTTTCCTGAATCTAGCAATCTATCTATCTATCTATCTATAAATGTTTTATTGTGTAAGTCCAGCCATTTTAAATTGGCCTTAATTTGAAATCCTTAATCCACATTTTATTGATCTAAATAAAAAAAAAAGAAAATCAAACACACATTTTTCCTGTAAGCTGGATCAAATCGGCTGAATGAGGTACGGTGTTTTTTTCCTGACATCTTTCTTTTTTAATTTTGTTTATTTGTTTTTATAATTTGTAGCTGCACTTATCATTCCATTAGTATAAGATAAGGAATTTTTTATTTTTGCGATTTTTTCTTTTTCTTTCAATAATCTGGTTTAAATTCCATTTGCGTGTTGTCCTTTATATGTAAGCAATTGAAAAGCCATTCTGAGGTTACCACAAAATAACTTCCTAACAATAATAAGGATTAAATAGGCTCAAAAATGAACAAAAGAAACTCATCATAAAGGAAGAATTTGTAAAACCTGATACGCTGAAACAGTTGGAAGAAATAACTGTAATTTGATAGTCTATTTAAAGAGGCATTAAAGCCATTGTTGCGTCTAAAATAGTATATTTTAAAAATGTTGCTGAATAAATATAAATTTTTGTATTTATAATTGTGGGTCTGTTCACACCAATACAAGTGTGGGAGTTTTCCTTCTCTGCCAGTAAACTTCTATCCCACAGACCATATGTGCACAAATACGAACTGATTTTTTATTTAGCATGAAAAGGTTCTGCCAGTATTCCAATCTTTTCCCCATTGCACACTCTGTTTATTTTCCTATTACAGATTGGCAGAACCTACAGCGCAGGTACGTCAGCTTCATCTCTCTCTATGAGCGCACTACAGGGAAAGACTGGGGCGAGCTGGGGGCACCACCCAAAGACCAAATTCAATGGTACATTTTAGCTAAACAAATGCTGAATTTAAACGTTTCAACAGCCTCATTATAGCATATTTTCCCAAAGTTTTATTCAACATTGGCTAACCCTTTAACCATTCATGGTTTGGATAGCACATGCAATTCTATAACACGTGATTTACTTCTAATTTGTTCGGATATCAAAATTGACTTTGTTAGTTTGTTTTATTGGCATCCTTTGTTCAAAAAAATACCTAGTTAGTGATAATAATAGGCTCAGCGATACACTATTGGGAGCTAACTGATGACTGGTGACTACACACATATGCCTCTTGCTATTGGCTCACCAGATATGTTCCACTACTAGGTTACATAGTGCAATGCATGCTTTAACCATGGCCTAGTTTCCATTGCTGTTGTAGACTGTGTAAACTGGTGGTAAAATAAAAAATGTCCCCATAGACTTTAATGTGCACACTTTCTGTGGCACCAGATCCTACTGATCATATGCAAGAATTCACAGTAAATACATATAAGCATTTTGTTATTGACTGATGACTGACACATTACGTTAAATTTAATTTAAATAAACTATATAGGCGGCATCTCTTTCTATCAATAAATATTAACACACCTAAAATTAACTAACAAAGTTCACTGTATTCTGTGTTTTGTTATTTTAATTCATTTTAAGACTGTTAAACATTTTCTTTTGTTTAGTTTAATAAGTGGAATACATTTTATTTACTATGGTAATCTGACAATGTAAAATGTATATATTATTGTGATAAGCTATTTTTCACAGTGTTGAGCTGTATTGGTGTATATTTATGTTGTATTGATGATGTATAGTTATGTGCTTAACAGAATTTCCCTATTACGGAGCTTGATGACACCCAAACCTTACTTCCATAAAAAGTGGATGAGACCCCAATATTCTAACTATAGGCTAGATTATTTAGCGCTCCTGTTCCCATGTTAACTTTGGTAGAGGTAAGCTTTTTGGGCGCGCGTCGCATGCAGTATTATTTAGATTATTTAGCACTCCTGTTCCCATGTTAACTTCAGTAGAAGTAAGCTTTTTGGGCGCGCGTTGCATGCGTATTACAATTTGCAAGTAAAACGTTTTTGCACGAGCACTAACTGACACGTGAAAACAGCTGAACTTTGAATATCGCAATTGTAGAATTCAACGGAGCGCAAAAAGTGGAAAAGAAACTAATACTCCACTCATGTTTAACCAAAGTGAGGAAATCCGACATGATATATCAGTATTTCACATTCTTTCTATATGTATATGATTTTTTTTGGTATAATATATATCTATACCTTTATATATAGATAGATGATTATGTATTGGTATAGCTATATACAGATATATATAGGAATGTATATACATACTTAGAACATATTCCCCTATGTGAAGAACATTGAAATGTGAACTATGTATAGTAAAGACAAAGTAAAACACTTTATTAAATATGAATATTGCATAAATATGTGTTTTTTATGGTTTCAGCTACTTGACTCCAAAGGGCTCCAATGCACTTATAAATATGTATTTATGTGTTTATATGTGTGTATATATGTCTGTAATACTGTATATATATATATATATATATATATATATATATATATATATATATATATTAACAGTAAAGAGAAAAGCACCAGCGCTAGCGTCCAATAGTAATAACAGACTACCTCTAGTCTGTAGTTAGAAATGCCAAATGTTCCCAAAGATTAAAAAAACAAACACAGTAATCATAAATCAATGTAAATAATAATTTGCTGAAAAAGAGCGTAGGAGGTTGTGCTGCTTAACATATGATACAGTGTACTCCTTACAATGTTAATGAAAATAAAAAATAAAGAGAAAATCAAAAAGCTTAAGCGCACAGAAACAGTCTCTGTCACGCCACTGAGCTTCCTTTCCTGTGGCCGTTGCCACGGACACCGTCGTCTCTTTTCGGTTGCTGGGGTGGTTCCTATGGACGTGGCGGTGCTCTGGGCGCACTTGCTGCAACGTCATCCCTTGAGCCTCCTGGAACTGTTCCTTGGCGCGAACCTGGGGCTATGTAAGTACCTCTGTTCTCTACTTACATTGCCCATTATAGGTGTTACTTTTCGTGCTCCTGGGTGCTGTGTACTTTATTACTGGATTGCTTTTATGTTACTGAACTCTGCCTGTCTGACTACTCTGCTTGTTTAACCCTTAAAGTGCTGGATTGCTATTACATTACTGAACTCTACTTGTATGACTACTCTGTTTGTTTAACCCTTAAAGTGCTGGATTGCCATAACGTTACTGAACTCTGCCTGTCTGACTACTCTGCTTGCTTAACCCTAAAGTGCTGGATAGCCATAAGGTTGCTGAACTCTGCCTGTCTGACTACTCTGCTTGATTAACCCTAAAGTGCTGGATTGCCTTAATGTTGCTGAACTCTGCCTGTCTCACCACTCTGCCTGCTTAACCCCTGAACTGTTGGATTGCTATACTGGTACCGAACGCTGCCTGCCTGACCATTCTATTGGTTTACTCCTGAACTGCCTTACTACTGGATTTCCTTCCTGTTGCCACTAAGGACTCCCTGCCTACTGTGACTACTGCTTATCTTATTTTACAAACTTTCTCTGCTCTGGGATATTTCCTATCATTCCACTTGACGCCGGGATAAGAAGACTACTGGCCAAGTTTGGTCTGATAGAGGAATATCCCACGAGCATTACATTATACTTGGGCCATGGACCCAAATGAGGTAGCAAGAGCAGTCTCTCCTCAAGGACAGATGTTGGGAACCCATACCATACGCTTGCAGAGTGTGGATTCTAAACTAGAGGCTATAACCGCTATGCTCGTCTCATTGCAGAGAAGAATGCTGCTCCTGTTGTTACACAGCCGGTCTCTGCTCCTAGTGCTGCAACTTCTTCCCCTGCTTCTGGAAGTATACTCCGGATACCATTGCCTGACACATATGATGGTAATACTGTTTGTAGGGGTTTTGTCAACCAGTGCCGGTTGCACTTTCGTAATGATCCTCACACCTTCCAGGCTCATTAGTCAAATTTTTTTATTTTTTTATTATTTCTTTATTGAAAGACAAGGCCCTAGCCTGGGTCTCTCCCCTTTTGGAACAGAGCGCTCAACTCCTGAACGATGCTGATGCCTTCATTTCTGCATTATCTTATGTGTTTGGGACCTCCGGCCGCGCCTCTGCTGCAGAGTTTTCTCTCCTGGATCTCCACCAGAGCAATAGAACTGTGGCACAATACGCCATCGAGTTTCGCACCTTGGCACTTGAGACCAGTTGGGATGTCAGTGCTCTCAAGGCAGCCTATAGAAAAGGGTTGCATGAACACATCAAAGACGAACTTACTTATCGTGATGTTCCTTCTTCCCTGGATACATTTATAACACCTTGTATCTGTCTAGATTCTCGCTTCCAGGAGAGCCAAGCTGAGAGAGACAGAACTCGTAGAATCCTTCCCTCTCGTCCTCTTACTCGTCTGGTCTCTAGACTATCCTCTACCCCCTCAGCACCTCCAGTAACCTCTGTAGAGGAACCCATGGATCTCTCCTCCCTCAAGTCCTCTGAATCCGAAAGAAAGAGAAGAAGGAGATCGAGACTGTTTCTATTGTGGTTCTAACTCACACCAGCTTAAGAATTGTGATATTCTGCCGGGAAAAGCCAATGCATAGAGGATAATATTGGGGTACCTCTAACGGTGGTCACTACTAAATCCCCTCACTCCTCTCGGATCCTGGTACCTGTTACCCTGACCTTCCTTCAGAATTCTGTCCACGCCCAAGCCTTTTTCGATTCAGGGGCAGCTGGAAATTTTCTTGATCACCGTTTTATGATTCTGGCAGGCTCCTCTTCTGCAGAAAAAGCAATGTCTCAAGATAGCTACGCTGGATGGCACTCCCCTTGGATCAGGTTTAATCCATTTCAAATCAGCACCCCTAACCCTGACTGTGGGAGTCCTTCATACCGAACAGTTGCAGTTCAATGTCATTCATTCTCCAGCACAACCTGTCATCCTTGGTCTCCTGCCTTGCTAAGGTTACTCCTCTGCACCCATAGCCAGTCTACAGACCCCTTCAAGCTTTCCCTCAGTATATGCAGATTTCACAGATGTGTTTGAAAAGAAAGCATCTGATGTTCTGCTACCCCACCGTCCTTACGACTGCAAAATCGACCCCTTTCCTGGAGCCCCACTTCCTAAAGGGAGGACTTATTCACTCTCCAAAGCTGAAACCAAGGCCATGGAGGAGTATATTCAAGAAAACCTAGCTAAAGGTTTTATTCGCCCTTCCTCTTCTCCTGCTGGGGCTGGCTGGCTTCTTTTTTGTCAGTAAGAAGGATGGTGGGCTCAGACCCTGTATTGACTACAGAGCCCTAAACAACATCACTATCAAGAATCGCTATCCCATTCCTTTGATCACTGAACTTTACAATTCACTTCAGAATGCTCGCTACTTCACTAAGCTAGACCTAAGTGGGGCGTACAATCTTATTTGTATCTTCCCAGGGCATGAATGGAGGACTGCCTTCAACATGAGATCAGGGCATTACAAATACCTTGTAATGCCCTTTGGGCTGTGTAATGCCCCGGCAGTCTTTCAAGCATTTGTCAACGATGTCTTCCATGACATCCTCAATCACACTGTCATCCTCTATCTGGATGACATCCTTATTTTCTCCTCCACCCTGGAGGAGCATTATGAACATGTAAGACAGGTACTTCTTCGCCTCAGGGACAATTCTCTGGTAGCCAAACTGGAGAAATGTGAGTTTGATCGATTTCAGATCCAGTTCCTTGGTTATGTCATCTCAAAGGAGGGCTTTGCCATGGATCCTTCTAAGCTTACCCCAGTTCTGGAATGGCCTCAACCCACCTCATTAAAAGAACTACAGAGATTCTTGGGGTTTTCCAATTATTACCGCAAGTTTATAAAGAACTTTTCCCAAGTAGTTGCTCTACTCACTGAGCTAACTAAACGGAACAGAGACTGCAAGAGTTGCCCGCCTGCAGCCATGGATGCCTTCTCTCGTCTGAAAAAGGCCTTTTTTCTGCTCCTGTGCTCCGCCATCCTGATCCTGATCTGCAGTTCACTTTAGAGGTTGACGCCTCCGAGATAGGAGCTGGAGCGATCTTAACCCAAAGGGATCCTTTAACCTCCAAGTTGCACCCTGTAGCCTTTTTCTCCAAACGCTTTACTCCTGCTGAGAGAAGTTACGATGTGGGTAATCGTGAACTCTTAGCCATTAAGATGGCCCTGACTGAATGGCGTCATTGGCTAGAGGGTACTGCCAACCCCATTCAGATTCTCACTGACCACAAGTATCTGACGTATCTAGAGACTGCTCATCGACTCAATCCTCGACAGGCCAGGTGGGCCTTGTTATTTTCCCGTTTCAACTTTTCCCGTTACATCCGAACCTACGCACCCATTTGCTATTCTGGGCTCATGATAGCAAATTATCAGGACATCCTGTTTTGACAAGAACTTTTAAGCTTCTTTCCCAACATGTATGGTGGCCTACCATGAAGTCTGACTCTCAGCATTATGTAAAGGCCTGCATGGCTTGTGCTGCCAAGATGACTACCCAATCCTTGCCTCCTGGCTTGCTCCAACCATGGACACACATAAACAACCTTGGACACACATAACAATGGATTTCATTGTAGACCTCCCTTATTCTGATCATCATACGGTTATCTGGGTTGTGGTGGATCGCTTTTCCAGACTTGCTCATTTAATACCCTTAAACAAGCTACCCTCTGCCCAAGAATTATCGTCTCTTTTTCTGTTACATGTGGTATGACTACATGGCATTCCTGTGAACATTGTTTCCAACAGAGGTCCTCAATTCATCTCTACCTTTTGGAAAGCTTCTTGCAAATTAATGGAAAACACTGTTTACTTGTCTTCTGGCTACCATCCCCAGACTAATGGGCCGACGGAGAGAGCGAATCAGGATCTTGAAACCTATCTCAGAGCTTATGGTAATTCTCTTCATACCAATTGGTCTGCATTGTTGCCCTTAGCCGAACTGGCAAAGAACACTCATTGGCACTCTTCTTTACGATGTTCTCCATTTCAAGCCGCAGCAGGCTACCAACCTTGTGTCTTTCCTCTTTCCGCTCAGTCAACAGGGGTGCCTGCTGCAGACCGACATGTTACTAACCTCACTACTCATTGGCAACATATTCGCTCTTAGTTACATTCAGTTGTCTCCAGATACAAGAGGTTTGCTGATCATCATCGACTTACTGTTCGTGCCTTTTTGGAAGGAGAACGTGTCTGGGTCTCTACTCGACATGTTCGTCTATGTCAACCCAGTCATAAATTAGGGCCCAGATACATCAGCCCTTATAGAGTCCTTAAAAGACTGTCTCCTGTTGCCAATAAAGTGGCCTTGCCCAGAATCCTGTGCATACACAGAGTCTTTCACATCTCACTACTCAAGCCCTATATCAAGAACAGATATACCCGACCTCCTCCTCCGCTCTTAATTCATGGTGAACCTGAGTACGAGGTTGCAAAGATACTGGACTCCAGATACATGAACAGGCAACTGCAGTACCTTGTGCATTGGAAGGGTTACTCTGTGGCAGATCGTTCCTGGATTCCTGCCTGTGATGTGCATGCTCCTTCTTTGGTCTCCAGGTTTCACTCTGCTCATCCCTCCAAGCCTTGTTAGGGTTCTTGAGGTACCATTTAAGAAGAGGGCTCTGTCATGCCGCTCTGCTTCCTTTCCTGTGGCCATTGCCATGGATGCAGTCGGCTCTTTCCGGTTGCTGGGGTGGTTGCTATGGATGCGGCTGTGCTCTGGGTGCACTTGCTGCGATGTCATTCCTCTGAGCTCCTGGAACTGTTCCTTGGTACGAACCTGGGGCTATGTAAGTACCTTGGTTCTCTACTTACATTGCCCAAGTATAGGTGTTACTTTTCGTTTTCCTGGGTGCTGTGTACTTTATTACTAGATTACTATTATGTTACTGAACTCTGCCTGTCTTACAACTCTGCTTGTTTAACCCTTAAAGGACTGGATTTCTATTACGTTACTGAACTCTGCCTGTCTGACTACTCTGCTTGCTTAACCCTAAACTGCTGGATTGCCATAACATTGCTGAACTCTGCCTGTCTGACTACTCTGCTTGCTTAACCCTAAAGTGCTGGATTGTCTTAACGTTGCTGAACTCTGCCTGTCTCACCACTCTGCCTGCTTAACCCCTGAACTGTTGGATTGCTATACTGGTACCGAACTCTGCCTGCCTGACCATTCTATTGGTTTACCCCTGAACTGTTATATTACTGGATTTCCTTTTGTTGCTGACTCCTGCCTGTTCCTGGTCCTTCTACTGGTTTACCCCTGAACTGTCTTACTACTGGATTTCCTTCCTGTTGCCGCTAAGGACTACCCTGCCTACTGTGAGTACTGCTTACCTCATTTTACAGACTTTCTCTACTCTGGGATATTTCCTATCATTCCACTTGATGCCGGGATAAGAAGACTACTGACCAAGTTTGGTCTGATAGAGGAATATCCCACGAGCATTACAGTCTCTACGTGAGATAATGAAAAATAAAAATGCAAAAGTCCAGACGGTGCAATCTACAGTATGTAGAGGCTACACCTTTCACCATATTCCAAGTGCAGGGTATCAGGCAAATGTGTATAAAATCTTCTTACCAGATCTCACCTCAATCGTAAGAGGTAAGAGTGATGCTCTGTATAAGGGGAGAGGAATCTGTGTCCACCCTTCGGTCTTTATGGGGTGTTGTCTTGTAGTGGTTGATCCAACTCACTTTAACAATGGCTTATTGTGTCCTCCTCCCTCTCCCACAAGCTCCATTACTCGGCTCTGGGAGGATGTCGGCTCACTAGGGGCTGGGGCCGCACAGTCTCTCTCTGGGAAGGAAGCAAGGGAGGGAAGGATAGAGGACAGAATGAGAGGGAAGGAGGTGGCCTTTTTCTGCTTGTCCTTATTATTCCACATCCCCTTCCCAGCCTCATGCCATGAGGAGCTAGGCAGCCATATTGTGAAGCTGTGAGATCTGACAAGTCCTCCATCCTCCTCCTATAACGGCCCACAGAGCCACCTCCCTCTCATTCTGTCCTCTATCCTTCCCTCCCTCGATTCCTCCCCAGAGAGAGACTGCGTGGCCCCAGCCCCTAGTGAGCCGACATCCTCCCGGAGCAGGAGGAACCAATCTACTCCGGAAAAACTACAATAAGCCATTGTTAAAGTGAGTTGGATCAACCACAACTAGACAACACTCCATAAAGACCGAAGGGTGGACACAGATTCCTCTCCCCTTATACAGAGCATCACTCTTACCTCATACGATGGAGGTGAGATCTGGTAAGAAGATTTTATACACATTTGCCTAATACCCTGCACTTGGAATATGATGAAAGGTGTAGCCTCTACATAGATTGCAACATCTGGACTTTTGCATTTTTATTTATCATTATCTCACGTAGAGACTGTTTCTGTGCGCTTAAGCTTTTTGATTTTCTGTTTATTTTTTATTTATATATATATATATATACATACATACATACATATTTAGATATGTGTATTTATGTAACTCTATGTTAAAGCCCTTTGCAGACCTTTTTTTTCTAACACCTGAGCCCTCATATCTTTGAGACCTTATAACTTTATTATGCAATCTTTTTATATATATATATATATATATATATATATATATATACAGGTAGCCCTCAGTTTACGCCGGGGTTAGGTTCCAGGAGGAATGGTTGTAAATTGAAACCGTTGTAAATTGAAACCCAGTTTATAATGTAAGTCAATGGGAAGTCATCCCTTGAGCCTCCTGGAACTGTTCCTTGGCGCGAACCTGGGGCTATGTAAGTACCTCTGTTCTCTACTTACATTGCCCATTATAGGTGTTACTTTTCGTGCTCCTGGGTGCTGTGTACTTTATTACTGGATTGCTTTTATGTTACTGTACTCTGCCTGTCTGACTACTCTGCTTGTTTAACCCTTAAAGTGCTGGATTGCTATTACATTACTGAACTCTACTTGTATGACTACTCTGTTTGTTTAACCCTTAAAGTGCTGGATTGCCATAACGTTACTGAACTCTGCCTGTCTGACTACTCTGCTTGCTTAACCCTAAAGTGCTGGATTGCCATAAGGTTGCTGAACTCTGCCTGTCTGACTACTCTGCTTGATTAACCCTAAAGTGCTGGATTGCCTTAATGTTGCTGAACTCTGCCTGTCTCACCACTCTGCCTGCTTAACCCCTGAACTGTTGGATTGCTATACTGGTACCGAACGCTGCCTGCCTGACCATTCTATTGGTTTACTCCTGAACTGCCTTACTACTGGATTTCCTTCCTGTTGCCACTAAGGACCCCCTGCCTACTGTGACTACTGCTTATCTTATTTTACAAACTTTCTCTGCTCTGGGATATTTCCTATCATTCCACTTGACGCCGGGATAAGAAGACTACTGGCCAAGTTTGGTCTGATAGAGGATTATCCCACGAGCATTACATTATACTTGGGCCATGGACCCAAATGAGGTAGCATGAGCAGTCTCTCCTCAAGGACAGATGTTGGGAACCCATACCATACGCTTGCAGAGTGTGGATTCTAAACTAGAGGCTATAACCGCTATTCTCGTCTCATTGCAGAGAAGAATGCTGCTCCTGTTGTTACACAGCCGGTCCCTGCTCCTAGTGCTGCAACTTCTTCCCCTGCTTCTGGAAGTATACTCCGGATACCATTGCCTGACACATATGATGGTAATACTGTTTGTAGGGGTTTTGTCAACCAGTGCCGGTTGCACTTTCGTAATGATCCTCACACCTTCCAGGCTCATTAGTCTAAGATCACTTTTATTATTTCTTTATTGAAAGACAAGGCCCTAGCCTGGGTCTCTCCCCTTTTGGAACAGAGCGCTCAACTCCTGAACGATGCTGATGCCTTCATTTCTGCATTATCTTATGTGTTTGGGACCTCCGGCCGCGCCTCTGCTGCAGCGTTTTCTCTCCTGGATCTCCACCAGAGCAATAGAACTGTGGCACAATACGCCATCGAGTTTCGCGCCTTGGCACTTGAGACCAGTTGGGATGTCAGTGCTCTCAAGGCAGCCTATAGAAAAGGGTTGCATGAACGCATCAAAGACGAACTTACTTATTGTGATGTTCCTTCTTCCCTGGATACATTTATAACACCTTGTATCTGTCTAGATTCTCGCTTCCAGGAGAGCCAAGCTGAGAGAGACAGAACACGTAGAATCCTTCCCTCTCGTCCTCTTACTCGTCTGGTCTCTAGACTATCCTCTACCCCCTCAGCACCTCCAGTAACCTCTGTAGAGGAACCCATGGATCTCTCCTCCCTCAAGTCCTCTGAATCCGAAAGAAAGAGAAGAAGGAGATCGAGACTGTTTCTATTGTGGTTCTAACTCACACCAGCTTAAGAATTGTGATATTCTGCCGGGAAAAGCCAATGCATAGAGGATAATATTGGGGTACCTCTAACGGTGGTCACTACTAAATCCCCTCACTCCTCTCGGATCCTGGTACCTGTTACCCTGACCTTCCTTCAGAATTCTGTCCACGCTCAAGCCTTTTTTGATTCAGGGGCAGCTGGAAATTTTCTTGATCACCGTTTTATGATTCTGGCAGGCTCCTCTTCTGCAGAAAAAGCAATGTCTCAAGATAGCTACGCTGGATGGCACTCCCCTTGGATCAGGTTTAATCCATTTCAAATTAGCACCCCTAACCCTGACTTTCATACCGAACAGTTGCAGTTCGATGTCATTCATTCTCCAGCACAACCTGTCATCCTTGGTCTTCCTTGGCTTCGTATACACAATTCACAGTTTGACTGTGCTGAGGGATAGTTGGCCTCCTGGGGTACATCCTGCTTCCACTCCTGCCTTGCTAAGGTTACTCCTCTGCACCCATAGCCAGTCTACAGACCCCTTCAAGCTTTCCCTCAGTATATGCAGATTTCACAGATGTGTTTGAAAAGAAAGCATCTGATGTTCTGCCACCCCACCGTCCTTACGACTGCAAAATCGACCCCTTTCCTGGAGCCCCACTTCCTAAAGGGAGGACTTATTCACTCTCCAAAGCTGAAACCAAGGCCATGGAGGAGTATATTCAAGAAAACCTAGCTAAAGGTTTTATTCGCCCTTCCTCTTCTCCTGCTGGGGCTGGCTTCTTTTTTGTCAGTAAGAAGGATGGTGGGCTCAGACCCTGTATTGACTACAGAGCCCTAAACAACATCACTATCAAGAATCGCTATCCCATTCCTTTGATCACTGAACTTTACAATTCACTTCAGAATGCTCGCTACTTCACTAAGCTAGACCTAAGTGGGGCGTACAATCTTATTTGTATCTTCCCAGGGCATGAATGGAGGACTGCCTTCAACATGAGATCAGGGCATTACAAATACCTTGTAATGCCCTTTGGGCTGTGTAATGCCCCGGCAGTCTTTCAAGCATTTGTCAACGATGTCTTCCATGACATCCTCAATCACACTGTCATCCTCTATCTGGATGACATCCTTATTTTCTCCTCCACCCTGGAGGAGCATTATGAACATGTAAGACAGGTACTTCTTCGCCTCAGGGACAATTCTCTGGTAGCCAAACTGGAGAAATGTGAGTTTGATCGATTTCAGATCCAGTTCCTTGGTTATGTCATCTCAAAGGAGGGCTTTGCCATGGATCCTTCTAAGCTTACCCCAGTTCTGGAATGGCCTCAACCCACCTCATTAAAAGAACTACAGAGATTCTTGGGGTTTTCCAATTATTACCGCAAGTTTATAAAGAACTTTTCCCAAGTAGTTGCTCTACTCACTGAGCTAACTAAACGGAACAGAGACTGCAAGAGTTGCCCGCCTGCAGCCATGGATGCCTTCTCTCGTCTGAAAAAGGCCTTTTTTTCTGCTCCTGTGCTCCGCCATCCTGATCCTGATCTGCAGTTCACTTTAGAGGTTGACGCCTCCGAGATAGGAGCTGGAGCGATCTTAACCCAAAGGGATCCTTTAACCTCCAAGTTGCACCCTGTAGCCTTTTTCTCCAAACGCTTTACTCCTGCTGAGAGAAGTTACGATGTGGGTAATCGTGAACTCTTAGCCATTAAGATGGCCCTGACTGAATGGCGTCATTGGCTAGAGGGTACTGCCAACCCCATTCAGATTCTCACTGACCACAAGTATCTGACGTATCTAGAGACTGCTCATCGACTCAATCCTCGACAGGCCAGGTGGGCCTTGTTATTTTCCCTTTTCAACTTTGTAATCTCTTATCTTCCTGGGACTAAAAATAAAAAGTCTGATGCACCTTTCCCGTCAGTTCCCTCAGTCTAGTGACTCTTCTGAAGCTTCTATAGAACACATCATACCACCTTTCATGTGTGGTTGCTCAACGTAACACCACTCTACTTAACAGTTTGCAACGTGGTCAGTCTAGAAAGCCTCCTGAAGCCCCAGCGGCTCCTGATATCTTTTTTGTACATCCGAACCTACGCACCCATTTGCTATTCTGGGCTCATGATAGCAAATTATCAGGACATCCTGTTTTGACAAGAACTTTTAAGCTTCTTTCCCAACATGTATGGTGGCCTACCATGAAGTCTGACTCTCAGCATTATGTAAAGGCCTGCATGGCTTGTGCTGCCAAGATGACTACCCAATCCTTGCCTCCTGGCTTGCTCCAACCATGGACACACATAAACAACCTTGGACACACATAACAATGGATTTCATTGTAGACCTCCCTTATTCTGATCATCATATGGTTATCTGGGTTGTGGTGGATCGCTTTTCCAGACTTGCTCATTTAATACCCTTAAACAAGCTACCCTCTGCCCAAGAATTATCGTCTCTTTTTCTGTTACATGTAGTATGACTACATGGCATTCCTGTGAACATTGATTCCAACAGAGGTCCTCAATTCATCTCTACCTTTTGGAAAGCTTCTTGCAAATTAATGGGAAACACTGTTTACTTGTCTTCTGGCTACCATCCCCAGACTAATGGGCTGATGGAGAGAGCAAATCAGGATCTTGAAACCTATCTCAGAGCTTATGATAATTCTCTTCATACCAATTGGTCTGCATTGTTGCCCTTAGCCGAACTGGCAAAGAACACTCATTGGCACTCTTCTTTACGATGTTCTCCATTTCAAGCCGCAGCAGGCTACCAACCTTGTGTCTTTCCTCTTTCCGCTCAGTCAACAGGGGTGCCTGCTGTAGACCGACATGTTACTAACCTCACTACTCATTGGCAACGTATTCGCTCTTAGTTACATTCAGTTGTCTCCAGATACAAGAGGTTTGCTGATCATCATCGACTTACTGTTCGTGCCTTTTTGGTAGGAGAACGTGTCTGGGTCTCTACTCGACATGTTCGTCTATGTCAACCCAGTCATAAATTAGGGCCCAGATACATCAGCCCTTATAGAGTCCTTAAAAGACTGTCTCCTGTTGCCAATAAAGTGGCCTTGCCCAGAATCCTGTGCATACACCGAGTCTTTCACATCTCACTACTCAAGCCCTATATCAAGAACAGATATACCCGACCTCCTCCTCCGCTCTTAATTCATGGTGAACCTGAGTACGAGGTTGCAAAGATACTGGACTCCAGATACATGAACAGGCAACTGCAGTACCTTGTGCATTGGAAGGGTTACTCTGTGGCAGATCGTTCCTGGATTCCTGCCTGTGATGTGCATGCTCCTTCTTTGGTCTCCAGGTTTCACTCTGCTCATCCCTCCAAGCCTTGTTAGGGTTCTTGAGGTACCATTTAAGAAGAGGGCTCTGTCATGCCGCTCTGCTTCCTTTCCTGTGGCCATTGCCATGGATGCAGTCGGCTCTTTCCGGTTGCTGGGGTGGTTGCTATGGATGCGGCTGTGCTCTGGGTGCACTTGCTGCGATGTCATTCCTCTGAGCTCCTGGAACTGTTCCTTGGTACGAACCTGGGGCTATGTAAGTACCTTGGTTCTCTACTTACATTGCCCAAGTATAGGTGTTACTTTTCGTTCTCCTGGGTGCTGTGTACTTTATTACTGGATTACTATTATGTTACTGAACTCTGCCTGTCTTACAACTCTGCTTGTTTAACCCTTAAAGGGCTGGATTTCTATTACGTTACTGAACTCTGCCTGTCTGACTACTCTGCTTGCTTAACCCTAAACTGCTGGATTGCCATAACATTGCTGAACTCTGCCTGTCTGACTACTCTGCTTGCTTAACCCTAAAGTGCTGGATTGTCTTAACGTTGCTGAACTCTGCCTGTCTCACCACTCTGCCTGCTTAACCCCTGAACTGTTGGATTGCTATACTGGTACCGAACTCTGCCTGCCTGACCATTCTATTGGTTTACCCCTGAACTGT